>NC_053028.1:458754857-459054857 GCF_003073215.2 Triticum urartu
ACGAGGTGTTCGGTGTGCAGATTGTCTTCGGCATTGCAAGGTGGGTTCCTCCTTCGACATCTTCCAAGTAATGTATTCAGCTTTCTATTCAATGCCGCACCCCTTGGCTTCTGTGCATCGATGACTTCAGCTTCCACGTGTCGGGCGAATGCAGACAGTCAGGGTATTTTTTGCAAATAACACCCAGCCATGCAAAAGAGCGTATATTTAAAGAGATTGGGTCTTAGATCCATTCGGCACCACGCGGAGAAAATGCTCAGCATGGCCAGTATTCCTAGCTCCTCCTCCCGTTCCGACCTAGAGAAAGGCGAGTGGGAGAGGTGCTCTGTGTCCCATAGCCAATTAGTGAAGTTGCAAACACAGGGATTTCTCCCCCTGCAGATCTGGTCCCTGTTCGAGCAGGGCTGGCTTCCTTCAACGGCAAAACCCAGGTGGAGGATTTCCCCAATCCATCTGCGGGGGAACGAGTGTGCTTCATCCCCTATCTGCTGAGGGGCGTGGGATTTCCAATTCACCCATTCCTATGAGGGCTTCTGGAGTATTATGGCCTCCAGCTTCACAATTTTACCCCAGCCTCCATCCTGCACATTGCGGGTTATGTCGCTTTATACGAACTATTCCTGGGTTGTGAGGCCCATTTCGATTTATGAAGGAGACTGTTCTGCCTCGTCCCTCGTAATCACGGATGGTCAATATTTGAAGTGGGGGAGCCGAAGTATGGCGCATCGCCGGATCTGGATATCTATCCAGCACGCGAAGAAGGCTTTCAAAGAGTGGCCTTCCGAATGATTTTATATTGACGACGTCGCTCTTCCCGACCCAGTCCGGATGGGCCTTCCTGAATTTTCAAGTGCTCCATTGAAAAAACGCCATAGCTGGCGTCCTCAGAGCCTCGAGGAAGAGGATAGCGCAGAGATCAGTCTGCTACTGGGTAAGATTAAGATGCTCGCCCAATCCGGATTGTCAATAGTCGAGGTAATGGCGGTTTCCATAACGCGGGGGGTCCAACCACTCCAATATAGAGGGCTACCCATGTGGCATTACAACAGGGAAGACGACGCCTCCCGCTGCGGTCGGAAGGGGCCGAAGACTCCCGCCGCTCTGGCCAAAATATTGGCCGAAGTGTATAAAGGGGAGCAGGAGGAGTTCAATATCGAGACGGGTTTTCCATGTACAACTCTCCTAACTGGGTAAGCTCTAACTCCAGTATTTGACTCCTCTCCCTGAATTATTTTTGAAGGGCGGTATCTTATTCATTCATGACAGGAATGGATAAAGGTTGTCGAGGGGATCCATGGCCCTACCCGTCAGCCGGAGAATCACGATCGGGATCTTGACCCCGGATATGAGGAAGATCCGGACATATTCGTGGAGCTCAAAGATGGAGTTTTCTATCATACGAGCTATGACGGCATGGATGTACCCATCATCACCGATTACCCGGCCTCCTTCCTGCTTCGCATGTAAGTAATTTTAGCCGGTACTTTCTTCTAGAGAGTTCCCTTACTATGCCTCACCCACCACACTATTCCATGTTTCAAAGGGGAGACGCTCAGTACCGCAACATGTACCAGAAACATCTTCAAAGAGGTAAGGCTTTTCTTTTCAAGAATACCCGTTCTGATCATCACATCCAACTAAAATGCCACTCGTCGTATTCCAGCAGGAAAAGTATCCGCCAGACTATGTCCGGGGATCCGACTGGTCGTGCCTCTACTAGCCACGTTCTGAACTCCGCCCAAAGAACGGGGGCTGATACGGGAGCGACGCCAGACTGTCCTCTCGCAGAGGATTCGGACAATGTGTCCGTCATGAACTCTGAAGTGGAGAGTGCTATGAATCATCGTCATCGGAGGGCCGTTCTTCGTAACCCTGGTTTTTCGAAAGCATCGTTTGATGCCTTCAATTCGGCCGATGCGTATATTCAAGCTGCTCGCGATGGGCTTGTCAGAGCCATATACCAGCATCTAAAAGATATGCAGGTAAGCGTAGATTTAATAACCATATACCAGTAGCCCCCGAGACTTAAAGTAGTTGACACAACTGAATTAAGGATCAATGTACAATCAGGTGCTTACGGAGAAGAACACCCTGTTAACTCAGGAACTAGAAAAGTGTCGGAGCCAGCTAACTGCTGCCAATGCCGAACTGGAGAAATCCAAGAAGGCATCCCCCGGTAAAGTTTCCCACCATGAAGAAAACATAATGGTACTAATAATGCTAATCTGGTTGCTTACCTTTTTATTAGATCATTAGACCAACTGCGAGAGCAGCTGGACGCCGCTTGAAGCGGAGAACATGGAGGCAAAAAACTGCTAGCAGTGGGCGAGCGTGTGCTAACAAAAGTCGTTTCGGAGAAAAACAAGCTCCAGGATTCGAACACCAAACTGGGTGAAGAACTGAAAGATGTGCGATCCCAGCTAGCCCACTCTATGAAGGAGAACAAAAAGCTACGAGGCAGCATATTCAGTATGTGGCCGAATTTATCTTATAACAGTTTTGGGGGTAGAATTAGCTGATAGAGCTATAATCGCAGGTATGTTGACAGGCCGTCCCGAAGAGGAGGTGTCTGGATCATCAAGTGATCTCTTGCAAGGGCTATCGCAGTTGCACGAGAAAGCTCGGCAGGCAATGCGGAGTGTAGCCAAGGCCTTATGGCCATCCGCCTCCCCTCCAGGGAGTATGGAGAAGCTTGTAGAGCTGTTCAAGGGAGCGACGGTGTATCCGACTATGGAAGATATCGGCCTGCCCAGAGGGTGCGCGAAAGGCCTGGGCCATGGTAAAAATGCGGTATACCAAGCTAGATCTGAATCACATGGCCCGAGTTGGACCGGTAGGGTCAAATGGGGAAGAAATTCCCGTTAGTTTTGTATATCACCAAGTAGAGGTGGCCGCGAGATATTCTCAACAGGATTGTAAGTTAGACGGCATGTTGGACGGTGTAGAGGAGGAAGTCTTTAAGTCCTAAGTGACTATGTACTTTCCTTCTAGCTGGATTGTAAAACGATTGTCATGGCCGACCTTTTTGCTTCGACCTCTTGACCTGAAGGTGCGGAGTGTTTCCGAATACCCTAGAGGTAGAATATACCGGGGTATGCATGGGAACCAGGCGTAGGGGTCATAGTTGCTTGAACAAACAATGTGTATCCGGCTAGTTATGTTATATTACATTATGTAAGAAACATCTTCCAAAGAGAATAGTTCCGTTAAGGGATCCTTTCCCTGGGTGTGCATGCGTTTAATGTGCATGTCTGAACTGTGATTGAAAAAATCGTAGAGTAAGTAACGTCTAGGGTAGTGAATGCGGAAGCGTCTTTAATTCACCGACCGAATATTCCCTTAAGAACGCTAGCTTTCGGCTTCACCCAGTGTGAGGTACACATCTGGATGACCCGGCAGTAACAATCGCAGAGGTGCTCCCTTTATGCCCTAGACGAACTAACGGGAACGTAGGGCATAAGCATAGGAGCCAGGCAACCCAGCTTGGCCAAAACATAAGTCATATCGATGCATATAATGGCGAAGAAAAGGTACATATGGGAAGAATGCATATGTGGTGAGCTTGATGCTCAAAGAATAATAGCAAGCTTCTATACAAGAAGCCCCCAGGTATAATGGACGTACATATTTGGAGATGTACGCATCAGGGGAGTGCGGGCTAGCCGTACTATAGCCGTAGGGCTAAGGAGCAAAACGAAAAGAGATAAAGAACGAAAATAGAGAAAAAAATAACGTTTAATAACAGGAGGAAGGAGACGAACACAGAGTTGGCGCTAGGCATAGAATCGTTGGAGTTTGGCCGCATTCCAGGGGTTCGGCTCCAAGTGCTTGTGTGACGCATCACGCGGGCGGTACGCTCCTCCGGTGAGAACTTCGTCAATGATGAAGGGACCCTCCCACTTGGGCTTGAGTTTGTCCTTTTTCTTCTCCGGCAGGCGTAGAACAAGTTCACCAACGATAGAAGTCTTAGCTCGCACCTCTCTGCTTTGATATCGGCGAGCCTGATGTTGATAAAATGCGGAATGGGCTTTTGCGACATCGCGCTCCTCCTCCAGGGCATCTAAGTTGTCCTGCCGATCAAGCTCGGCCTCTCTCTCTCTTCGTACATGCGCACTCGAGGTGAGTCATGGATAATGTCGCAGGGTAACACTGCTTCCACATCGTACACCATGAAGAAAGGTGTATATCCAGTAGTGCGGTTGGGCGTGGTCCGCAGCCCCCAGAGTACGGAGTCAAGCTCCTCCACCCAGTGCTTCTCTGATTCTTTCAAAGACTGCACTAGTCTAGGTTTGATGCCGCTCATAATAAGACCATTAGCCTGTTCAACTTGACCGTTTGTTTGCGGGTGGTAGACAGAGGTGTAATCGAGCTTAATGCCCAGATTAGCACACCAAGTTTTCACTTCATTGGCTGTGAAATTGGAGCCATTATCGGTGATGATGCTGTGTGGAACACCATAATGGTGTACCATGCCGGATATGAAATCTATTATCGGCCCCGCCTCGGCCGTTTTGACTGGTTTGGCCTCTATCCACTTAGTGAATTTATCCACCATGACTAGCAGATACTCTCTCTTATGGCTTCCTCCTTTAAGGGGTCTGACCATATCGAGTCCCCAGACTACAAAAGGCCAAGTGATGGGGATTGTTTGTAAGGCAGTGGGGGCATATGGCTTTGGTTGGTGAAGAGTTGGCATCCGATGCAATGTTGGACAAGGTCCTGTGCATCTGCTTGGGCCGTCGGCCAATAAAACCCTGTACGGATGGCCTTGCTAACAAGGGCGTGGTGACCGCCGAGTCTGGTGTGAATTACAGCCAAGAGCTGCCGCCCCTCTTCCTCGGAGATACATCTTTGAAGAACTCCGGTAGCGCTTTTCTTATAAAGCTCTCCGTCATGAACCTTGTAGGCCTTCGAACGCCGGATAATGTAGCGGGCCTCATTCTGATCCTCGGGAAGCTCCTTCTTATTAAGGTAGGCCAAGAAGGGTTCGGTCCATTGGGCAATGACTGCCATAATGAGATGGGTCGATGGTGTTATTTCGGTGGTTGATCCTCCGACGATATCAGTGTGTTCGGAATCTGGGGTTGTGTTCAGATCCAGACTAGTGTTGCCGCCCTCCCCCTTCCACACCACGGATGGCTTAAAAGCCTTTCCGGAAAAATGTTAGGTGGGACGGGGTCGCGCTTAGTGCCTATGCGAGCAAGAATGTCCGCCGCTTGATTACTTTCTCGGGCCACATGATGGAACTCAAGTCCCTCGGACCGAGCCGACATTTTTAGGACGGCATTACGATAAGCTGTCATCTTCCGTTCCTTGGAATCAACGTCTCCATTTATTTGAGATATTGCAAGGTTTGAGTCCCCGCGCACTTCCAGGCGCTGTATGCCCATGGAGACAGCCATCCAGAGACCATGCAGTAAGGCCTCGTATTTGGCTGCGTTATTGGAGTCTGTGTATAGTATTTGGAGTACGTACTGAACGACATCTCTAGTAGGGGACGTTAAAGCGACGCCCGCTCCTGGCCCTGCTAGCATTTTGGAGCCATCGAAATACATGACCCAATTGGAATATGTGTCGTGCTCTTTAGGGAGTTCGGCCTCTGTCCATTCAGCGACGAAGTCAGCCATCTTGGGATTTAATAGCTCGACGTGGTTTATATGTAATGTCAAGTGGGAGGAGCTCAATGGCCCATTTGGCAATCCGGCCTGTAGCATCGCGGTTGTTTATTATATCGTTGAGTGGTACTTCAGAAGCCACCGTGATCGAACACTCCTGGAAGTAGTGTCGTAGCTTTCGGGATGCCATGAAGACCGCATATGCTATCTTTTGATAACGGGAGTACCGTGATTTGCATGGTGTAAGGATAGTGGATACGTAGTATACTGGCTTCTGAAGCGGGAATTTTTGTCCGTCCAGTTCTCGTTCGACGACGAGCACGACGCTCACCACCTGATGTGTTGTCGATATGTATATTAACATGGGTTCGCCGATGTTTGGTGCGGTTGGGATTGGGTTGCTCGCAAGAAGGGTTTTTATTTCTTCCAGTCCGGTTGTTGCCGCGTCCGTCCACTCGAAGTGATCGGTTCGCCATAGAAGGCGATAGAGTGGCAGTGCCTTTTCTCCCAATCTGGAGATAAAGCGGCTTAGAGCTGCCACGCAACCCGCGAGCTTTTGGACTTGTTTAAGGTCTGTTTGCGTAGCCAATTGTGACAAAGTTCAGATTTTGGCTGGATTTGGTACAATTCCTCTGTTGGAAACGATGAAATCCAGTAGTTTCCCAGCGGGGACGCCGAAAACACACTTTTCCGGATTAAGCTTAATGTCATACGTGCGGAGGTTGTTGTTGGGGAACGTAGCAGAATTTTAAAATTTTCTACGCATCACCAAGATCAATCTATGGAGTCATCTAGAAATGAAGGAGAGGGGAGTGCATCTACATACCCTTGTAGATCGCGAGCGGAAGCGTTCAAGAGAACGGGGTTGATGAAGTCGTACTCGTCATGATCCAAATCACCAATGACCGAGCGCCGAACGGACGGCACCTCCGCGTTCAACACACGTACGGTTGGGGAAGACATCTCGTCCTTCTTGATACAGCAAGGGGAAGGAGAGGTTGATGGAGATCCAGTAGCACGACGGCGTGGTGGTGGAAGCAGCGGTGATCTCGGCAGGGCTTCGCCAAGCTCCAATGAGAGGGAGAGGTGTTACGAGGGGAGAGGGAGGCACCAGGGACTTGGGTGCGGCTGCCCTCCCTCCTATCCACTATATATAGGGCCCCTAGGGGGGCGCCAACCCTAGGAGATCCCATCTCCAAGGGGGGGGTGCGGCTAAGGGGGGACTTGCCCCCCAAGTCAGGTGGGGCGCCCCCCACCCCTAGGGTTTCCAACCATAGGCGCCGGGGGAGGCCCATGGGGGGCGCACCAGCCCACCAGGGGCTGGTTCCCCTCCCACTTCAGCCCATGGGGCCCTCCGGGATAGGTGGCCCCACCCGGTGGACCCCCGGGACCCTTCCGGTGTTCCTGGTACAATACCGGTGACCCCCGAAACTTTCCCCGTGGCCGAAACTGGACTTCCTATATACAATTCTTCACCTCCGGACCATTCCGGAACTCCTCGTGACGTTCGGGATCTCATCCGGGACTCAGAACAACTTTCGGGTTACCGCATACTAATATCTCTACAACCCCAGCGTCACCGAACCTTAAGTGTGTAGACCCTACGGGTTCGGGAGACATGCAGACATGACCGAGACGACTCCCCGGTCAATAACCAACAGCGGGATCTGGATACCCATGTTGGCTCCCACATGCTCCACGATGATCTCATAGGATGAACCATGATGTCGAGGATTCAAGTAATCCCGTATACAATTCCCTTTGTCAATCGGTACGTTACTTGCCCGAGATTCGATCGTCGGTATCCCAATACCTCGTTATTCAATCTCGTTACCAGCAAGTCACTTTACTCGTACCATAATGCATGATCCCGTGACCAAACACTTGGTCACATTGAGCTCAATATGATGATGCATTACCGAGTGGGCCCAGAGATACCTCTCCGTCATACGGAGTGACAAATCCCAGTCTCGATCCGTGTCAACCCAACAGATACTTCCGGGGATACCTGTAGTATACCTTTATAGTCACCCAGTTACGTTGTGACGTTTTGTACACCCAAAGCACTCCTACGGCATCCGGGAGTTACACAATCTCATGGTCTAAGGTAATGATACTTGACATTGGAAAAGCTCTAGCAAATGAACTACACGATCTTGAGCTATGCTTAGGATTGGGTCTTGTCCATCCATCATTCTCCTATGATGGTGATTCCCGTTATCAATGACATCCAATGTCCCATAGTCAGAAACCATGACTATCTATGATCAACGAGCTAGTTAAATAGAGGCTCACTAGGACATGTTGATGGTCTATGTATTCACACATGTATTATGATTTCCGGATAACACAATTATAGCAATGAATACAGACAATTAATTCATGAACAAAAATATAATAATAATCATTTTATTATTGCCTCTAGGGCATATTCCAACAGTCTCCCACTTGCACTTAGAGTCAATAATCTAGTACATTGTGATGAATCGAACACCCCAGAGTGAGTTTTGGTGTTGATCATGTTTTGCTCGCGGAAGAGGTTTAGTCAACGGATCTGCGACATTCAGATCCGTATGTACTTTGCAAATATCTATGTCTCCATCTTGAACATTTTCACGAATGGAGTTGAAGCGACGCTTGATGTGCCTGGTCTTCTTGTGAAACCTGGGCTCCTTGGCAAGGGCAATAGCTCCAGTGTTGTCACAGAAGAGAGTGATCGGCCCCGACGAATTGGGTATGACTCCTAGGTCGGTGATGAACCCCTTCATCCAGATTGCTTCATGCGCTGCCTCCGAGGCTGCCATGTACTCTGCTTCACATGTAGATCCCGCCACGACGCTTTTCTTGCAACTGCACCAGCTTACTACCCCACCATTCAAAATATACACGTATCCGGTTTGTGACTTAGAGTCATCCAGATCAGTGTCGAAGCTAGCGTCGACGTAACCCTTTACGACGAGCTCCTCGTCACCTCCATATACGAGAAACATATTCTTAGTCCTTTTCAGGTACTTCAGGATGTTCTTGACCGCTGTCCAGTGTTCCATGCCGGGATTACTTTGGTACCTTCCTACCAAACTTACGGCAAGGTTTACATCAGGTCTGGTACACAGCATGGCATACATGATAGACCCTATGGCTGAGGCATAGGGGACGACACTCATCTTTTCTCTATCTTCTGCCGTGGTCGGACATTGAGTTGAGCTCAATTTCACACCTTGCAACACAGGCAAGAACCCCTTCTTGGACTGATCCATATTGAACTTCTTCAATATCTTATCAAGGTATGTGCTTTGTGAAAGACCTATGAGGCATCTCGATCTATCTCTATAGATCTTGATGCCTAATATGTAAGCATCTTCTCCAAGGTCCTTCATTGAAAAACACTTATTCAAGTAGGCCTTAATACTGTCCAAAAGTTCTATATCATTTCCCATCAAAAGTATGTCATCCACATATAATATGAGAAATGCTACAGAGCTCCCACTCACTTTCTTGTAAATGTAGGCTTCTCCATAAGTCTGCATAAACCCAAACGCTTTGATCATTTCATTAAAGGGAATGTTCCAACTCCGAGATGCTTGCACCAGCCCATAGATGGAGCGTTGGAGCTTGCATACCTTGTTAGCATTCTTAGGATCGACAAAACCTTCCGGCTGCATCATATACAATTCTTCCTTAAGAAAGCCATTAAGGATTGCCGTTTTAACGTCCATTTGCCATATCTCATAATCATTGTATGCGGCAATTGCTAACATGATTCGGACGGACTTCAGCTTTGCTACGGGTGAGAAGGTCTCATCGTAGTCAACCCGTTGAACTTGTCGATAACCCTTAGCGACAAGTCGAGCCTTATAGATGGTAACATTACCATCCGTTTCCGTCTTCTTCTTAAAGATCCATTTATTCTCTATTGCTCGCCGATCATCGGGCAAGTCTGTCAAAGTCCATACTTTGTTTTCATACATGGATCCTATCTAGGATTGCATGGCTTCAAGACATTTGTTGGAATCTGGGCCCGCCATTGCTTCTTCATAGTTCGAAGGTTCACCGTTGTCTAACAACATGATTTCCAGGACAGGGTTGCCATACCATTCTGGTGTGGAATGTGTCCTTGTGGACCTTCGAAGTTCAGTAGCAACTTGATCCGAAGTACCTTGATCATTATCATTAACTTCCTCTCTAGTCGGTGCAGGCACCACAGGAACATCTTCCTGAGCTGCGCTACTTTCCGGTTCAAGAGGCAGTACTTCATCGAGTTCTACTTTCCTCCCACTTACTTCTCTCGAGAGAAACTCTTTCTCCAGAAAGGACCCGTTCTTGGCAACAAAGATCTTGCCTTCGGATTTGAGGTAAAAGGTATACCCAATGGTTTCCTTAGGGTATTCTATGAAGACGCATTTTTCCGACTTGGGTTCGAGCTTTTCAGGTTGAAGTTTCTTGACATAAGCATCACATCCCCAAACTTTTAGAAACGACAGCTTAGGTTTCTTCCCAAACCATAATTCATACGGTGTCGTCTCAACAGATTTAGATGGTGCCCTATTTAAAGTGAATGTAGCTGTCTCTAGAGCGTATATCCAAAATGATAGCGGTAAATCAGTGAGTGACATCGTAGATCGCACCATATCCAATAGAGTGCGATTACGACGTTCGGACACACCGTTACGCTGAGGTGTTCCAGGCGGCGTGAGTTGTGAAACGATTCCGCATTTCCTTAAGTGCGTACCAAATTCGTGACTTAAATATTCTCCCCCACGATTTGTTCGTAAGAATTTTATCTTTCGGTCACGTTGATTCTCTACCTCATTCTGAAATTCCTTGAACTTTTCAAAGGTCTCAGACTTGTGTTTCATCAAATAGACATACCCATATCTACTTAAGTCATCAGTGAGAGTGAGAACATAACGATAGCCACCGCGAGCCTCAACGCTCATTGGACCGCACACATTAGTATGTATAATTTCCAATAAGTTGGTTGCTCGCTCCATTGTTCCGGAGAACGGAGTCTTGGTCATTTTACCCATGAGGCATGGTTCGCACGTGTCAAATGATTCGAAATCAAGAGACTCCAAAAGTCCATCTATATGGAGCTTCTTCATGCGTTTGCCACCGATGTGACCAAGGCGACAGTGCCACAGATATGTGGGACTATCATTATCAATCTTACATCTTTTGGTATTCACACTATGAATATGTGTAACATCACGTTCGAGATTCATTAAGAATAAACCATTGACCAGCGGGGCATGACCATAAAACATATCTCTCATATAAATAGAACAACCATTATTCTCGGATTTAAATGAGTAGCCATCTCGTATTAAATGAGATCCAGATACAATGTTCATGCTCAAAGCTGGCACTAAATAACAATTATTGAGGTTTAAAACTAATCCTGTAGGTAAATGTAGAGGTAGCGTGCCGACGGCGATCACATCGACCTTGGAACCATTCCCGACGTGCATCGTCACCTCGTCCTTTGCCAGTCTCTGCTTATTCCGCAGCTCCTATTTTGAGTTACAAATATGAGCAACCGCACCGGTATCAAATACCCAGCAGCTACTACGAGTACTGGTAAGGTACACATCAATTACATGTATATCACATATACCTTTAGTGTTGCCGGCCTTCTTGTCCGCTAAGTATTTGGGGCAGTTCCGCTTCCAGTGTCCCTTCCCCTTGCAATAAAAGCACTCGGTCTCAGGTTTGGGTCCATTCTTTGGCTTCTTCCCGGCAACTGATTTACCGGCCGCGGCAACTCCCTTGTCATCTTTCTTGAAGTTCTTCTTACCCTTGACTTTCTTGAAACTAGTGGTTTTATTGACCATCAACACTTGATGTTCCTTTTTGATTTCCACCTCCGCTGATTTCAGCATTGAAAATACTTCAGGAATAGTTTTCACCATCCCCTGCATATTGTAGTTCATCACAAAGCTCTTGTAGCTAGGTGGGAGCGACTGAAGGATTCTATCAATGACCACCTCGTCCGGGAGGTTAATGTCCAGCTGGGACAAGCGGTTTTGCAACCCAGACATTTTTAGTATGTGCGCCCTGATAGAACTATTTTCCTCCATCTTACAATTGTAGAACTTGTCGGAGACTTCATATCTCTCGACCCAGGCATGATCTCGGAAAACCATTTTCAGCTCTTCGAACATCTCATATGCTCCGTGTTGCTCAAAACGCTTTTGGAGCCCCGGTTCTAAGCTGTAAAGCATGCCGCACTGAACGAGGGAGTAATCATCAGCATGCGACTGCCAAGCGTTCATAACATCTTGGTTCTCTGGGATGGGTGCTTCACCTAGCGGTGCTTCTAGGACATATGCTTTCTTGGCAGCTATGAGGATGATCCTCAGGTTCCGGACCCAGTCCGTATAGTTGCTGCCATCATCTTTCAGCTTGGTTTTCTCTAGGAACACGTTGAAGTTGAGGTTGACATGAGCGTTGGCCATTTGATCTACAAGACATTTTGCAAAGGTTTTTAGACTAAGTTCATGATAATAAAGTTCATCTAATCAAATTATTTAATGAACTCCCACTCAGACAGACATCCCACTAGTCATCTAAGTGATACATGATCCGAGTCAACTAGGCCGTGTCCGGTCATCACGTGAGACGGAATAGTCATCATCGGTGAACATCTTCATGTTGATCGTATCTTCTATACGACTCATGTTCGACCTTTCGGTCTTCCGTGTTCCGAGGCCATGTATGTACATGCTAGGCTCGTCGAGTCAACCTAACTGTATTGCGTGTGTAAATCTGGCTTACACCCGTTGTATTCGAACGTTAGAATCTATCACACTCGATCATCACGTGGTGCTTCGAAACAACGAACCTTCGCAACGGTGCACAGTTAGGGGAAACACTTTCTTGAAATTATTGTGAGGGATCATCTTATTTAAGCTACCGTCGTTCTAAGCAAATAAGATGTAAAACATGATAAACATCACATGCAATCAAATAGTGACATGATATGGCCAATATCATTTTGCTCCTTTTGATCTCCATCTTCGGGGCGCCATGATCATCGTCGTCACCGGCATGACACCATGATCTCCATCATCGTGTCTTCATGAAGTTGTCTCGTCAACTATTACTTCTACTACTATGGCTAACGGTTAGCGATAAAGTAAAGTAATTACATGACGTTTATGTTGACACGCAGGTCATAAATAAATTAAGACAACTCCTATGGCTCCTGCCGGTTGTCATACTCATCGACATGCAAGTCGTGATTCCTATTACAAGAACATGATCAATCTCATACATCACATATATCATTCATCACATCCTTTTGGCCATATCACATCACATGGCACATGCTGCAAAAACAAGTTAGACGTCCTCTAATTGTTGTTGCAAGTTTTCACGTGGCTGCTATAGGTTTCTAGCAAGAACGTTTCTTACCTACGCCAAAACCACAACATGATATGCCAATTTCTATTTACCCTTCATAAGGACCCTTTTCATCGAATTCGATCTGACTAAAGTGGGAGAGACAGACACCCGCTAGCCACCTTATGCAACTAGTGCATGTCATTCGGTGGAACCAGTCTCACGTAAGCGTACGTGTAAGGTCGGTCCGGGCCGGTTCATCCCACGATGCCGCCGAATCAAGATAAGACTAGTAACGGCAAGTAAATTGACAAAATCAACGCCCACAACAACTTGTGTTCTACTCGTGCATAGAAACTACGCATAGACCTGGCTCATGATGCCACTGTTGGGGAACGTAGCAGAATTTTAAAATTTTCTACGCATCACCAAGATCAATCTATGGAGTCATCTAGCAACGAGGGAGAGGGGAGTGCATCTACGTACCCTTGTAGATCGCGAGCGGAAGCGTTCAAGAGAACGGGGTTGATGGAGTCGTACTCATCGTGATCCAAATCACCGATGACCGAGCGCCAAACGGACGGCATCTCCGCGTTCAACACACATACGGTTGGCGAAGACGTCTCCTCCTTGATCCAGCAAGGGGAAGGAGAGGTTGATGGAGATCCAGCAGCACGACGGCGTGGTGGTGGAAGCAGCGGTGATCTCGGCAGGGCTTCGCCAAGCTCCAACAAGAGGGAGAGGTGTTACGAGGGGAGAGGGAGGCGCCAGGGACTTGGGTGCGGCTGCCCTCCCTCCCCTCCACTATATATAGGGCCCCTAGGGGGGCGCCAGCCCTAGGAGATCCCATCTCCAAGGGGGGGCGGCGGCCAAGGGGGGACTTGCCCCCCAAGTCAGGTGGGGCGCCCCCACCCCTAGGGTTTCCAACCCTAGGCGCAGGGGGAGGCCCATGGGGGGCGCACCAGCCCACCAGGGGCTGGTTCCTCTCCCACTTCAGCCCATGGGGCCCTCCAGGATAGGTGGCCCCACCCAGTGGTCCCGGTACAATACCGGTGACCCCCGAAACTTTCCCGGTGGCCGTAACTGGACTTCCTATATACAATTCGTCACCTCCGGACCATTCCGGAACTCCTCGTGACGTCCGGGATCTCATCCGAGACTCCGAACAACTTTCGAGTTACTGCATACTAATATCTCTACAACTCTAGCGTCACCGAACCTTAAGTGTGTAGACCCTGCGGGTTCGGGAGACACGCAGACATGACCAAGACGACTCTCCGGTCAATAACCAACAGCGGGATCTGGATACCCATGTTGGCTCCCACATGCTCCTCGATGATCTCATCGGATGAACCACGATGTCGAGGATTCAAGTAATCCCGTATACAATTCCCTTTGTCAATCAGTACGTTACTTGCCCGAGATTCGATCGTCGGTATCCCAATACCTTGTTCAATCTCATTACCGGCAATTCACTTTACTCGTACCATAATGCATGATCCCGTGACCAAACACTTGGTCGCATTGAGCTGATTATGATAATGCATTACCGAGTGGGCCAAGAGATACCTCTCCATCATACGGAGTGACAAATCCCAGTCTCGATCCGGGTTAACCCAACAGATACTTTCAGGGATACCTGTAGTATACCTTTATAGTCCCCCAGTTACATTGTGACGTTTGGTACACCCAAAGCACTCCTACGGCATCAGGGAGTTACACGATCTCATGGTCTAAGGAAATGGTACTTGATATTGGAAAAGCTCTAGCAAACGAACTACATGATCTTGTGCTATGCTTAGGATTGAGTCTTGTCCATCACATCATTCTCCTAGTGATGTGATCCCGTTATCAATGACATCCAGTGTCCATAGTCAGGAAACCATGACTATCTATTGATCAACGAGCTAGTTAACTAGAGGCTCACTAGGGACATGTTATGGTCTATGTATTCACACATGTATTATGATTTCTGGATAACACAATTATAGCATGAATAATAGACAATTATCATGAACAAGGAAATATAATAATAATCATTTTATTATTGCCTCTAGGGCATATTTCCAAGAGTTGTCGAATGTGAGACGTAAATCGTCTATTAGTGTTTCGACGTGCCTAGTTTTGATGACGACGTCATCCACATAAGCTTCAATTGTCTTTCCGTTTTATTTCTCTAGGCATGTTTGAATCATGCGTTGGTATGTGGCGCCGGCGTTCTTGAGCCCGAAGGGCATGGTGTTGAAGCAGAATGGCCCATATGGGGTGATGAATGTTGTTGCAGCTTGATTGGACTCCTTCATTTCTATTTGATGGTATCCGAAATATGCATCAAGGAAACAAAGTGAATCGTGTCCTGCGGTATCATCAACGATTTGATCAATGCGGGGGAGGGGAAGGGATCCTTAGGTCAAGCCTTATTGAGGTCTTTGAAATCGACGCACAGGCGCCAAGATTTGTCCTTCTTTGGTACCATCACCAAGTTTGCCAGCCAGTTCGGATGTTTTATTTCTCTAATGAATCCAGCCTCAATTAGCTTGGCTAACTCGTCCCCCATGGCTTGGCATTTGGGTTAGGCAAACCATCGCAGTGTTTGCTTGACCGGTTTATATCCCTTCAATATATTGAGTCTGTGTTCGGCCAACTCGTGTGGGATTCCTGGCATATCAGAAGGGTGTCAGGCGAATATATCCCAAATCTCGCGCAGGAACTCTCGTAGCGCGGCGTCAACCATTGGGTTTAGTTGTGCTCCAATGGATGTTGTCTTCTTGGGGTCCATTTGATGGACTTCGAATTAGACTATTTCTTCTGCCGGTTTAAAGGAGGTGGATTTGGGTCATTTTTCTAGGACCACATCATCCCTGTCCACCGTGGAGCGCAGCGTGATTAATTCTTCGGCCGCGAGAGCTTCAGATAATGCCTCGAGGGCCAGGGATGCGGTTTTATTCTCAGCGCGGAGTGCTATGTCCGGATCACTAGCTAGAGTGATTATGCCGTTTGGTCCGGGCATTTTGAGCTTCATGTACCCGTAATGAGGTATAGCTTGGAAGCGTGTAAAAGCATCTCGCCCTAACAGGGCGTGGTATCCACTGTTCAAAGGAGCCACTTGGAAGGTTATTTCTTCGGACCGATAATTCTCCGCGTGCCGAATACCACGTCGAGTGTGATTTTTCCCACACACCGCGCCTCCCGACTGTGAATGATTCCTCGAAAGGTCGTGCTGCTTTGCTCGATGGGGCTTCTATCTATTTCCATCTTGTGGAGTGTATCCTCATAGATGAGGTTTAGTCCGCTGCCGCCGTCCATGAGGACCTTGGTGAGTCGAAAGCCGTCCATGATGGGACTGAGGACTAATGCGGCTGGTGCTCGGACTGTCTTGTATTTTGGTTCGTCACCGACATTAAAGGTTATAGCCGTGTCGTTCCAAGGGTTTATTGCGGCGATTTGACAGACTTCGGCAAGGTTGCGGAGTGCCCTTTTGCGCTTATTATTTGAAGGGAATGTCTTGAATACCATCAAAACTATGGGGTCATCGTCTTCTGGAGGGTGTTGCTCTGGTGCATTTTTGGTAAGGATGTCCTCGCCGCTCTTGGCTACCTGCCGGAGGATCCATCATTCTCTAAGGTTGTGGGTTGGTATGGTGTCCGGTGTTGTGTGTATTTTGCATGGGCCATCAAGCCATCCCTCCAGAACGGTTCCGTGTCGCGTAATGGGTTTATATTTCTTGGATATTGGACTGGGCGTGTCACGGGGATGCACCCTTTTCGCCTGGACCAGTGGTTGATTTGGGACCGATGGCTCCCAACAAGCTGCCTGATCTTTCCAGGCGCTTTCCATTGTGATGTACTTCTGTACAATAGTTGCCAAGTCAGCAAAGTGTAGTATGCGCCGGCGATTAATGGCGTTGAGGATTCCTTGGCTCATGCAATTGTTGCAGAATGCCGATATCGCGTCTTCGTCGCGGCAATCTTTCTTGTTGTTTTTGACAAGGAGGAATCTGGCCCAAATTTTGTGGACCGTTTCCTGAGATTGCTGCTATGTTGTCAAGAGAGCGCTTATGTCTGGGTGGGTGGGTGGAATTAGATCCGAACCCTGACCCAATTTTGAGTCCGGAGTCCGAAGATCTTCCGGACTTAGTGGTTCGAGCTCCGGGATATCGACTGATTTTGAAGCTTATCGTCCGATTCTATGTTTATAGGACAAGGCATGTCTTTCTGCCGGTAGGTGTCCGGCTTCTCGTGGTCGGAGAACCGAACATAGTTTGTCCTCAATATAGAGGAAAAGTTATCTTGCTCCTCGGCTACCGCTATCTGGTGGGTGATCAGTGGAGATTTAATTTCTCGCTGGTCGGGTTTAAGCCCAATCCGATCGTAGTCTGGAGCGGCCCCCAAGGCAGCGATGCGATCTAGGAGTTCGTTTAAAGACGATAACTCCGTCGGATCCATCCGTTTGGCATGTTCGGAATCAATGCAGAGGCGATTTTCGATGACTCAAGAGGTCATCATCGTCGGCTCAAGGGCCGAACGGGCGGTCATGATGAAACCGTGCAGCCGAAGGGTTTGGCCTGAGGCCAGAGCTCCTCCGGAGGTGATATTTTCCTTGACGATAAGTCGAGCCATCAACCCTTTCGATGAAGGCACATTGGAACTCTCAATGAAAGCACCACTGTCAGTGCCAAAATCGATGGATCTCGGGTAGGGGGTCCCGACTGTGCGTCTAAGGTCGATGGTAATAGGAAACAGGGTACACAATGTTTTACCCAGGTTCGGGCCCTCTCTATGGAGGTAATACCCTATGTCCTGCTTGATTGATCTTGATGAATATGAGTATTACAAGAGTTGATCTACCACGAGATCGTAATGGCTAAACCCTAGAGGTCTAGCTTGTATGGTTATGATAATGTATCTCCCTCTCTGGACTAAGTCCTCCGGTTTATATACACCGGGAGGATCTAGGGTTACACAAGGTCGGTTACAAAGAGAGTAATCTACATATTCGATCGCCAAGCTTGCCTTCCATGCCAAGGAGAGTCCTATCCGGACACAGGTGTAGTCTTCAGTCTTCGTATCTTCACAGCCCATTAGTCCGGCCCATGGCTAACAGGCCGGATGCCCGAGGACCCCTTAGTCCAGGACTCTCTCACTGGCATTGGGCAAGTTGCCCCAGCAAGGGTCTTGCCGAGGGAGTCCACCTCGCCCTCTTGCTCTTTGTGCCTCTGGTCTTGGCGTTACTTTGGTTGTCTCATGCTCCAGCTTCCCTCCTCTGCCCTGCTCAGTGCGGCCGTGGGCGCGGCTCTGACTGCACGTGCACAAGTAAAGGGGTACAAAGGAGAGCCCCTAATTTTGTACACCGACAGGAGCCCCCAGGCCTGGGCCACACATAAGCGCGACACGTTGTTGGGCTAGGCCCAGAACGGTGCGCGGGCAGGCGGGGCAGATTTTTACGAGAGTAACCTTTCCGTCTGCTGTGCTTCCCCACGACCCGCGTTGAACGCGCGATGTGGAGGGTCATGCGTGACGTGGGGGTCATGCATGGGGTGGTTCCCGCATGAATGCGTCATGTCGTGGTAAAGAGGCGGCTTGTGCCTTCCCCATAAAAAGAGGAAAACGCAGAGGCGCGGCTCATTTACTGAGTGGACTCGGGTCGTGGTCTTCAAGGCGCCCGCGCCCCACGATCACGGGGTGGAGAACGGTCGCCTCACCCGTCCCCTTGATTTCTGCTTGCTCGCCACATGTCCCCCGTGCTTTGAAGATGGTAGGCGGTGGGTGCGGGCCTTGAATGACGAGGCGGGGAACCGAGCCGCTGTTGATTGGAGCAGCGGGTCGGTCTCGATTCCCTGCGCCCCTGATGGCCGGATTGGCTGAGTGGGGCGTCCGAGCCCTGACCCTGCCCCTTTATAAGAGGGGGGAGGGGGATGGCACCCCACAATCTTTAATCTTGCCTCTCCTTCCACCTCGGCTCCGTTCTTTCATCTGCCATGGCGAGAGGGGGCGCCGGCCCGTCGACGGTGGCAGCGAGGGTCTCTGCTCGACAGCGCGTCCGTCCTTCCCAAGAGCTCGCGATGGTGGAGCCAGCCATGAGAGGAAGGGGGAGGGGGCGAGGCTGAGGTCGGCATGGTGCTCGGGGAAGAGGGTGACAGGGCGGCGCACCGGCCTTTCCTCCGCCAGCGATACCTCCCCCAATGGAGGGCCACGTCATGTACCTTCGTCGCGGATGCTAGACTTTTGCTCGTGTCCACAGACTGACGATGGGGCTCGTTCTCTACTTCAAATTAATGGAGAACGTCTTGCTCTCCATCAAGGTCTTTGGGGACCTTGGAACTCGCCTAAAGTGCTACGTGGAGAGCTCCTCCGATGATGAAGACTCCTCCTCAAGCAGGAGTGACGAGGAGGACAGTGACAGCGACGACGAGGGCGTCGAGCGGGGGGACGCCGACCTTGACTCCGATTGACCGCATCGCCCCTCCCTCGGCCATGCGCCCTGCCGAGGGCCTTCCTCGTCAAGCTCTCCATCGGCGCGTTCCCCGTCGCCTCCTTTTTGCCTTTACCTGCCGCACCTGGGAGGAAAAAGGCAAGAAACGGGGATCACGGGGCACTTATCTTTTTTAGTTTGTAAGCCTGCGAGCAGTTGTTAAATTTAAAACATGTAATCCCCTTGCTCCTGTTTACATTCCATGCGAGATGTACCTGTATGGGACATATTAGTGAAAAAGGGGGCTTGCCGGATTCTTTTGTGCGTGAGCGAAGCCCATGCCAAGGGGTGAATCCTTGTTATTTTCAATATAAACATTGTCGCCCAGCAACAGGCCTTGCCGGCCCCTTACTTCTTTCGACAATACTCATGCTCTTGGCAGAGGCAAGGGAGAGGTAGGGTTAGGCCCTTCGTTTTGCTTCCTTGTCACCACGACTACAACCAAGTTCCGACCCAGGGAATAATTCTTGGGCACAGGAAAGGGGGAGCACGGTGGCCTAGGAATAAAATGAGGTTTCATACATCCCAATTCCATACGTAAATGTACCAAAGGGGATAAGGGACTTATCTGAGCCTGCAGCCCCCGGCAACCTTGGCTTGTCGTGATTGGATCCTTAGACCCGCAGCCCCCGGCAACCTTGGCTTGTCAGGGTCGGGGGGTCGGCATGTTCTCTTTCTTCCAAATAGCTCAGCAGAAATGCACATGTACCCATGCGAACCAAAAAGGACGGAAAGGAACAGAGAGACGCTCACTCGACCTCTATGCTAGGGGTTAGTTGCTGCTAAGCACTATCAACCCTAACCGAGGGAGAGACTTAACCTAGCATGCATGCTAAAACTTAGGGCGCCAGCGCTTCATTTATTTAGGGTTAGGGTCTGCGCCTGGTTTTGTACAGAGGCTTTGTCGGCAAGGCTTGTACAAAAGGTGGCTTGCCGGGGGGCCCGGCAACCACGCCTTATGGGTAAAACTTGCGAAGATGTTCAATGTTCCAGGAGTTGCTCACTAGAATAGCATCTTCGATCTCCAGGAGGACTATGCCGGGCCTGGTGACTCGTATTACCCGATAAGGGCCTTCCCACTTCTTCGTTAACTTGTTGGAATTCATGGCCGATTGAACACGCCGAAGAACAAGGTCGCCTTCCTCAAAGCTTCGGGCATGAACCTTGTGGCTATGGTAGCAGCGCAAGGCTTGCTGGTAGCGCGCTACTCTCACAGCCGTCCGAAGACGATCTTCCTAAAGGAGCATTGCGTCATCTTGCCGCAACTTCTCTTGCTCAAGCTCGTCATAAGCGAGCACTCGAGGTGACCCGTATGTGTGTTGCATGGGGAGAACTGCTTCTGCCCCGTATACCAGGGCAAAGGGTGTCTGGCCGATGGCTCGATTTGGCATCGTTCTGATTGACCAAAGAACCGCCGGCAACTCATCAATCCAGCACCTTCCGCTCTTGTGCAGCCTGTCAAAAGTCTTTGTCCTCGGGCCTTGCAGTACTTCAGCATTTGCCCTCTCCGCCTGACCGTTGCTCCATGGGTGTGCCACGGAAGCAAAACAGACCTTGCTGTCGAGGTCTTCGATGTATTGCATGAAGGTGTGGCTTGTAAACTGGGTGTCCTTGTCGGTGATGACTCTGTTTGGCACACCAAAATGGCAGAGCCCCTTGAAGAACTTGGCAGTTGATTGCGCTGTCACCTTCCTTACTGCTTCCACCTCAGGCCACTTTGTGAACTTGTCGATTGCAACGTACAAGTACTCAAAGCCCCCGACGGCGCGGGGGGAGGGGCCGAGTATGTCGAGCCCCCATACCGAAAATGGCCAGGAGAGAGAAATTGTTTGAAGGGCTTGAGCTGGTTGATGAAGCTTCTTCGAATGGAACTGACACGCTTCACACTTGGTTACTAGTGCCATTGCATCCTGGAGGGCAGTGGGCCAGAAGAAACCTTGCCGGAATGCCTTGCCGGCAAGGGCCCTCGACCCTATGTGGGAGCCACATATGCCTCCGTGTATCTCTGCCAATAGCTCCAGTCCTTCCTCCCGGGGAATGCACTTCAATTTCACACCGTTTGGTATTTTTCTATACAGGACGTCGTCAACGAACTGATACATGGTAGACCGACATGCTACTTTCTCCTCTTCTTCCTGCTCCTCAAGGAGTTCCCCTGTTTGGAGGAATCGGATGTATGTTGTGCCCATGCTGGAGCCTGGGGCTCGACGGCAAGGACTAAAGGCATTTCCTCTGCCATGGGAGTGGCTGTCTCTACAGCCAGGGCTTGACACCCCGCCAGAGTCGGATGGCCCACGGTAGGCTCAGCGTCCACGGCAACATCTTTGCTGGCGGCTCCTGGGAGCTCGGCGGGAAAGTACTTGCCAGGGCCTAATTTCCTTCGCTTGTTCTGCTCTGTTGATGGTTCAATGGATGGTTGAGTCAACCGAAGCACAAAAGTACCTGGTTCCACAGGTAATGAAGGTGGCGCGTTTCGACAGGTAGTCGGTGATGTCGTTCTCCACTCGGGGAACATGCTCTGCCTGTATACCGTCAAAATGCTCCTCCAGCTTCCTCACCTCATCTACATAGGCCTCCATCAATGGCCTTTGATAATCTTTGTTGACTTGCCTGACAACAAGCTGTGAATCACCCCTGACGATGAGCTTCTTGATCCCGAGGTCTGCCGCAATCCTAAGACCGGCAAGCAACCCCTCATATTCAGCAGTGTTGTTTGTGGACATCTCTCTGAGAAAGTGCATCTAGATTACAAACTTGAGGTGCTCTCCGGTGGGTGCGACGAGCAGCACACCAGCACCGGCGCCTTGCAGCGAGAAAGCCCTGTCAAAGTACATAATCCAGTTGCGACTTGCCTCCTTGCCGGGGAGGGTGGTCTCCTGGATCTCTTCGTCAGGCGTTGAGGTCCACTCGGCAATGAACTCTGCCAAGACTCTGCTCTGGATTGTCGAAGTACTTTCAAACTTCAAACCAAAGCTCGACAGTTCCACGGCCCACTCCACAATTCTCCCGGTTGCGTCTGGGTTATGCAATATCCGTTGCAACGGGAGGCGGGTGACGATGGTGATTTCATGTGCTTGGAAGTAATGACACAGCTTCCTCAAGGCCATAAGGAGGCCGAAGAGCAATTTCTGCACACCGGAGTACCTTGACCTAGCCTCCTGCAAGAGGGAGCTGACAAAGTAAACCGGGTGCTGCATCATTTTCTTCTTCTGCACCACTTCGTTTGGTTGCGCAGGCCCTGTCCCGTCAGCGCCAGACTCTGTCGGGGGCCTTGCCTTGTCGGCACCAGGCCCTGCCGGGGGGAACTCTAGCTTGCCATCCGCCAGTCCTGCCGTTGCCACTGCCTCTTCATTGACCTCCCTCTACGCCACTAGCGCGACACTGACCACTTGATTCGCTGCCGCCAGATACAGCAGCAACGGCTCTTGTGGTTTGGGCGCAACCAGTATCGGTGTAGAGGAGAGGTATTTCTTCAAATCCTGCAGCACCGCTTCGGCCTCTGGGGTCCATTCCATTGGGCCCGCTTTTTTCAAGATTTTGAAAAAGGGAAGGGCACGCTCAGCAGACTTGGAGATGAATCTGCTCATGGCGGCAACGCAGCCAGTGAGCCGACGGACATCCTTGATCCGCCTGGGCGCCTCAATCTACTCAATAGCCTTGATCTTGTCTGGATTCGCCTCGATCCCATGCTGTGACACAAAGAACCTGAGAAGTTTGCCGGATGGAACACCGAAGACACACTTCTCAAGGTTCAACTTGAGGTTGATCTTGTGCAGATTTGCAAACGCCTCTTCCAAATCTTGTACAAGTGTTGTCCTGTCATTGGTTTTGACCACTATGTCATCCATATAAGCTTCCATATTTGTATGTAGCTGGGGCTCAAAACCAATTTGGACTGCACTCTTCAACCCGAAAGGCATCCGTAAAAATAAATACGTACCACATGGGGTGATGAATGCTGTCTTCGCTTTGTCTTCTCTTGTCATGAAGATCTGGTGGTATCCTGAGTAGGCGTCCAGGAATGATAACAGATCACACCCGACCGTGGAGTAAACAATCTAGTCAATGCACGGCAACGGGAAAGGGTCCTTGGGACAAGCCTTATTGATATCTGTGTAGTCAATACACAGCCTCCACTTCCCATTTGCCTTGCGCACCACCACCGGATTGGCCAACCACGTTGGATGGAGTACTCCTCTCACCAAGCCTGCCGCTTCCAACTTCCTGATCTCCTTTGTAATGAACTCCTGCCATTCCAAAGCTTGCTTCCTGACCCTCTGCTTGACGGGTCGCGCATGAGGACAAACAACAAGATGGTGCTCAATCATCTCCCTAGGAACGCCGGGGATGTCAGATGCTTGCCATGCAAACACGTCGACATTCGCCCGTAGGAAGGTGATGAGCGCGCCTTCCTATTTGTTGTCTAGGGTGGAGCTTATGGTGAAAGCCCCTCCCGTGCCATCCTCCTTGACGGACACCTTCTTGGTCTCTGGTGGTGCAGCTCTGGATTTCTTGCTCTTGCCGGTGGAGCTCTCTGGCATGTCCTCGACGGGAGCACAACACTCCAAAAAGGTGCACTTGCCGGAGTGGGTGTGAGAGGTCTCGTCGGTCTTCTTCCCTCTCGGGGCTCCAGTGGCAGTAGCAAGTGTCTTGGCGGCAGTCGCTACAACTACTTCCCGGTAGAGTTGGTCGGCGCAGATCAGTGCGTCCTTCCTGTCGGAGGGGATGGTGATGATGGTCATCGGCCCAGGCATCTTCAACGTGCTGTAGGCGTAATGTGATGCCGCCATGAACTTGGCTAGTGTCAGGCGGCTGAGGATACCGTTGTAGGGCAAGGCGATCTCGGCTACATCGAAAACAATCCTCTCAGTCATGTAATTTAACTCGCCTCCAAACGTCACGGGCAGCGTGACCTTACCCTTCGGCTGACTCCTCCCCGGGCAGACCCCTTGAAACGTGCCCATCTCTTCGAGGTCTCCATCAGGAATCTGGAGCCTTTTGATCACAACGGGCGAGATCAAGTTCAGACCGGCCCCGTCATCAACTAGCATCTTCGTCACCTTGAGGTTGTGTATTGTTGGCGAGACCAACAATGGCAAATACCCGACCGCAGTTGTGCGATCAGGGTGGTCCTCCGTGTCAAAATGATAGGCATGCTAGACCACTTCAGTGGCTTCTGAGCATCGAGTGATGGTTCCACTGCTGTGATCTCACGCGCCCACTGCTTGAGCTGGCGGTGAGAGGTGTGCAGCGAGGCGCCACCGTCGATGCACATGGCCTCCGTAGCCTTCTGGAACTCATGCTCGCCGGACTCGTCGTTTTCGTCATGATCATCATCTCCTTGCTTCTTGTCGCGGCCCCGAGCGGGCCTCTCTTGCTGGTTATCCTTTCCGCAACGACCTCCTTGGCCGCCACGCTTCTTGTCAGATCCCTCGGCACAATCCTGGCCCTTCTCCTTGTCTCGCCTCTCATATTCAGCTTTTTGCTTCTCAGCAAGCAGCTCGACTTGCCGGCAGTTCTGGAGGTCGTGGCCCTTGGTGCGGTGGATCTTGCAGTATTGCTTGTCGGAGCCTCCTGGCTTGTCAGCAGCCGCCAAGGCCCAGAAAGCGGCACACACGGCAATTTCCATGTCGGGGTCGTCTGCCTTGGCCTTCTTGGCAGCACCGGTGTCCTCGAATCCCTCGACAGCAAGCACGGTTTTGCCCTTGCGCTTTCTGTTGCGGCGCCGGCCCTTCTACGTCGGGGTGGCTGTGCCTTCTTCTGTGGAGTCAGTTTCCGCGCCGGCGTCCTCACCGGGGTACTTCCTCCCCTCTTCAGCTAGAGGGCACCTATCGGCTAGAACATAATGTTCGGCCACATCTTTGACCTTGTTCATCGCCAGCTCTTCAAGCATCTTGCGGTTGCGAACATTCTGATGAAATGCGCTGATCACGGCGGCAGGATGAACATCAGGGATGTTGTACTGCACCCGGCTGAACCTCTATATGTACGTGCGCAGGGTTTCACCTTCCTTCTGGGGGATGATATGCAAATCGCTTGCCTGGCCATGAACTTGGTGGCCTCCTACGAAGGCGCCAACGAACTCATGTCACAAGTCCGACCAAGAAGAAATGGAATCTGTTGGTAAGAGCATCAACCATGACATAACATTGGGTTTAAGTGCCAACGGGAAGTAATTGGAAAACAGCTTGTCGTCGCGGGCTCCAACAGCTTGCATCACGATGGTGTAGATGCGGAGGAACTATGATGGGTGGGTCTTGCCGTTGTACTTCTCACCAACGCCGGGCTTGAACATGCGGTGGGAGGGCCACTGGAACTGCTGCAGCTCACGGGTAAAGGATGGGCAACCCACCTCGTAGGGTAGGCCGCCAGAGCCTCCCGGTGCTGGGTGGTCCATAGTGGGCCCAGCCCGCCTATCTAACTGGTGGCGTGCATCGCGCCGGCGCTCGATGGTGGTTCGAGCGTCTTCATGGGATCGCTCCCGAAGAACTTGGCACTAATCACAGTGGGTCCATGGGTCGTACGACGCTATGGAGATGTTATCACAAGCGTCATCACGATGGACCTACACTCGCGGCGATGGACGTGGGGAGGAGAGTGCACCGTGGCCGCAGCACCTCTGGTCCTCCCACCACTGGCATGCGGTGGCTCGACGGAGCGTCGGCCTAAGGGCCCCACTGGTTGCAGCTCATCTTTGTTGGCAAGGCCAATGAGGCTCCGGATGGTGGCTCTTCACTCGTCGAGCTTCCCCGCAGAAGGAGGAAAGTCGAGGAGCAACTACGTGGGCGCCAAAGCTTCTGCTGGCGTGGGTCTCGACAAAAGATGCATGGACCATGACGCGCTCCAACTTCTAACCACGTTAGAAGGAGCTCTATGATGGCCTAGTGGTTGTGCGCCATATTCGCTAGCGCCTCGGCGTGCGTGTTGACCTTCTACGTCCCACGAATGATGCACATGACTCTTCCCACGGCGGCACCCAGGGTCACCAGCGTGGTGACGTTGCTCGTCGCGCAAAACCTGGGAAGAGCGCGTCGTGGGTGCTGGTGTAGGTGCCTCGGAAGTCGCCGCGCTGCCCGTGGGTGGCATGACACCGCCACCGGAGGGCCCCGCGCCGCCTGCGGGGGGCCCGGCTCCGTCTTTGGATTTGGTGGCATGCGGCCCGTCGTCTCGCGCACGAACGACGTCGCTCGTCGGGCTTTGGCTGCCAGAGCGATGCAGGTGTTCGCGGGCCGCGCCTCGGCTCCTGTCTGTGACCGCCCCACCACTCGCCCGCACTGGTACAGGCCGTTCAGCCCCCGACGAACCGATCTTTGTGATCGTCTTCTTCTTGGGAGCCATGGCGATGAAGAACTGCTAAACTAACTGCTAGAACAGATTTTCGCAACTGTGCACCCTACCTGGCGCGCCAAATATGTGGGTGCAAACGACACCTATGGAATCACTGGGATCCCTTCTACGGTTGGCGGGCGCGGGGTTGTGCAAAGAGCGGGTCTGGCGGTCAGGACAAGGATCGTTTACCCTGGTTCGGGCGGCGGAGACGCGTAATACCCTAATCCTGCTTCGATGTATATTTGAGTTTTCCTGAGTTCTTGAACTAGCTACGGTGTGTCTCTAGTTCCAAAGATCCGAATCCCCCTGCAGTACGCCTCGGGCCTCCTTTTATAGACAAAAGGGGTTGCCACAGTGCCACACAGGAGGTGGAAAGGTGTATTGTGGCTGAGTCTATCCTCTGGCACCGTCGGACAAACGCATTTAATGCGCTGCCGACGTGCCCCTCTTGCTTTATCGGGGACGGCAAGGAAGCTTGTCCTAGTTGTCGCCGCCTCGCCTGGCTCCGACGCACGTCCGAGTTGGCAAGGCGTTGTAGCGCCTCGTTGGCTGGCTGCTGGGCTAGCGTGGTGGCGGAGTCTTCACGAAGATCTGCATGCCACCACGCAGGTGCTTGCTGAGTCGGTGTGGAGGCCGCATGCTGCCACGCAGGTGCCTGCCCAGCTGGTTGAGCTAGCAACTGCATGGGAGCAGCGGTGGAGTCTTGGCAGACGTGGGCCTGGCCGCGGCCCTGCGGATGTCTTTGGTAAGGGTCTTGACGAGGGCCCGGCAAGGGTTTTGCCATGGCACTGCGGTCGTCCCTGGCAAGGATCTTGCCGGGGGTCTTGTGGATTTCCTTGGCAAGGATCTTGCCAACGATCGTCGTTTTCTGGTTTCCATCTAATCTTGTGTATTTATGATCTCCACAAAGATCTGCATGCCACCATGGAGGTGCCTCCCGAGCCTTGGTTCCAATGTGATTGATGGCGTTGGAACCCCTTGGCTCAAGGGTGGCGCGTTCTGCTGGCATTGGGCAAGTTGCCCTGGCAAGGCTCTTGCCGGGGCTGCTGAGGCTGCCCTGGCAAGGCTCTTGCCGGGGGATTCCACCTCGCCCTCTTGCTCTCTGTGCCTCTGGTCCTGGCATTGCTTCGGTTGTCTCGTGCTCCGGCTTCCCTCCTTTGCCCTGCTCAGTGCGTCCGCAGGCGCAGCTCTGACTGCCCATGCACAAGTAAAGGGGTACAAAGGAGAGCCCCTACTTCTGTACACCGACATATTGGGTGAAGAAAGTACCAGAGGAGGCTATCAGCCAGCCACAAGGGTGGAGGGCGCACCCTACCCCCTGGGCGCGCCCCCCAACCTTGTGGGCCCCCTGGCAGGCCTCCGGTGCCCATCTTTGGCTACATGGTGTGTTTTGACCTGGAAAAAATCAAGAGAAATCTTTCGGGACGAAGCGCAGCCGTCTCGAGGCGGAACCTGGGTAGAACCAATCTAGGGCTCTGGCGTAGCTCTTCTGCTGAGGAAACATCCCTATGGGGGAATCGTCACCATCGTCATCACCATTGATCCTCTCATCGAGAGGGCACTACTGCAGGATGCTGCTAACACGACACTACAATCAGAAACCCTTCGACAAAACTTTGTGCGATGCAATAATCGCAAACGGTGGTGTAAAAAACCATCAAAAAGGTGCAAAACGTTTGCGATGACGGATTCATCAAACATGGTTCGGATTTTAGTTGCGTGTGCGATGCAGGGCATACGGTTCGGTTCAATTAACTATTTGTGATGAGGAGGAACAAAAGAAACGGGCAGCCAGATGAAGGTGTGTGTGATATATAGCATACGGTTCACTCGGATGAACTGTTTGTGATTAGGCAACACAAAAGAAATGGGCAGCCATATGAAGGTGTGTGCGATGTACAGCATATGGTTCACTCGGATGAACTGTTTGTGATTAGGCAACACAAAAGAAAAGGTCAGCCAGATCAAGGTGTGTGCGATATACGACATGCGGTTCACTAGGCCTTGTTGTTAGTGTGTGACCTCTGTGGCAACCGTTCACTCCCCACTAGCCTCTTCTTGTACCGTGGCAACCGTCCACCGCCTCTTTGCCTTTCCCTCTTGATTTGGAACTGTCGTCGCATGCTCTTCCTCCCTCCATTTGCCTTCTCCCTTCCTTCTTCCATTGTTCGATCATCTTCTCCATGGAGGGAACAGGCCGGAAATGACCCCGTTATTCTTTCCTCAATCTGAAAGATGACGTGGTGGAGGAACTCATTGATCGGTGCAACGTCATCACCTCGGCTAGCATGGCAGGTTCATTCAAGACCATTCTCGACTCAACTAATAACATCATTACAAGCAACCCAAGGGTCCAGAAGCGGTTTGATCTCCACTATCTTCTTTGCAGTGAGCCTCCTGACTGGCACAGGGACGAGGGAAGCCTCGCCTTGTGCAAGTTGATGCCACTTGGTAATGATAGGTGTGATGTTAAGATGCCATAGCTTGAGGGCAAGGCTTGGGCAGGCGCAAATGAAGATTGGGTAGTTTATATTGGGTACAACTGCGAGTAGGAACTTAATGTGTACACTCGTCACCGGGTTCCACTTCCAAAAATCTCAGACTGCCCAGAGGTTGAGCACATAGATGATCTACGTGAGTTCAAATACGATCATGGTAACTGTCATCTATGGAAGATAGCAATTTGTCGAGTTCCCAACCGCTCTTGGGATTACACAAACTATGAAGTTGTTGCTATCTTCGACAAGCTTGTTGCCTTCCTTACTTCCATGCCTCGATGGATATTGCTCAAAAATCAATTTCTGTACATGGATGAGTACTGTGATGCAATTCAATACGAGGGTCTTGTGTTTTCTTCCACCACTGGGGCACTGTTTTTGCATGGAATCATCATGCTTTCAGTACGTTTGTCTTCCACCGTAATTATAATTGTTTCATCCACATGCATGCGAGTTAGCTAGTTTCCCTTTACTAATTAATTAACACTACTAGGAAAAACCTTACTAGTAGCGTGGGTGTTTGGACTACTAGTAGCGTAGGTTCCCACGCTACTGCTATGACGCTACAGCTATTTTTTAGCAGTAGCGTGTATTTTACCCCATGCTACTAATAAACAAACATACCAGTAGCGCTGGTGCCCCACGCTACTACTATTTCAAACTGCGCTACTACTAACAGCATAGTAGTAGCCCATCTATGATACACCCACGCTACTAGTAACAAATTAGGATTTAAAAAAATAAAAATCTACCTATTTCATTTATAGTACTCACATACATGCATGTCATAATACACACATTTATGCATACAGTCAAACATACATATCTGATATAGGTAATTAAACACACGCATATATATCCATTATACACCACACGTATAGGTCATCGGTGCCTCCACAAGCCCATTGATGGTGTTGATGTCATCGTTGTTGCCTCCGCAGCGGCACCGTGACGACATCGTTGTCATCCCTGCATCACCGTGATGATGTCGTCGTCGTCGCCGCAGCCCCGTGACAATGTCGATGCCGTCGTCATCATTGCTGCCGCAACTTCATGTCCACGTGTTCCCTACTAAGAACTCACAAATCCTGGAATTAAACAATGAACCTAGACCACTACTAGGAACTCACAAAGAACCTGTAGCATTAGTACAGTATAACAATAACCTATAGATCACTAAGTAATAATAGCAGAAACAAAAGCATATAGCAGCAGCATAGTATATATATGAATTATAAGTAGTACCAAACAGATCAATCCTAGAAATTGGGGAAAGCCCAACTTAAGAAGGATACAATGCTAGGCATGACCACGAGTGAAATGAGATTTAAACAGCTTTGCTTTCCACCGGCCAGAAGCTAGATCCACATCAACCATTCTCAGCTTCACTATTGGCGTTTCAATCCACTAGATGACCCATTGCCGATGGAGCCAGCTCTGAGGATAAATAAACAACCACATTTACAAGTATGTACTTTAGGTACCTGTCGGCAACGACATTGATCACCTGGTCTCTGCAGAACACATCCAACTCTTCCTGCGATCCTGCAACACGTGGCCACCCCAAGCCTGAAATCCTCGATGCTCCATCCAACCTCTGAGTGGCAATAAGGCGAAACCAAGATCGATGTCATGATGAAGCTTTCCAAAAAAATTTGTTTCTATGCACTAAGTGTGCCGAACCGCTAAGGAAAAAATAGATGCCTCATAAAGTTCCCCTCTGTCAGATTTCGGGTTCCGGCAGACCCTTGAGGTTCGAACATTGGGGTGCGTGTGGAGATTTCGCCTCCTACCTACCTGCACCCCTCCGCCTCGCTAAGATCTAAGCTATGGAAAGAACAACACAAGAAACACAGGATTTATACTGGTTCGGGCCACCGTAGTGGTGTAATACCCTACTCCAGTGTGTGGTGTGGTGGATTGCCTCTTGGGCTGATGATGATGAGCAATACAAGGAAGAACAGCCTCGCGAGGGTCTGTTCTTGGCTGGGGGGGACGAACTGCTAGGAGGAGTTCAGTCACCCTTCTCTCTCTCTGATTCGATCCTTGATCCTCGATACTCGATCTCTCACCTCCCTCTCTGATTCGATCTCTCTCTCCTTCTCTAATTCTATCTCTCTCTCCCTACCATGTGGGTGGCTGGTCCTATTTATAGGCAATGGCCCTGGGCCTCTTCCCAAATATTGAGCGGGAAGGGCGCCAACAATTGGCCATTTTGAAGGGGAACATCTGTTACACTTATCCTGACTAAAGTTGGTCCTCGCCTGCACAAAGCTCTGGTGGTGACGCTGTCTTGGGCTCCACGATGACCTCCATCTTGCAGTCCTCCTGGTCTTGGTCTTGTTGCACCGAAATGGCAACCTTTGCCTGATGCCTCGGTACTCCGCGGCTGCGCTTGCCCCCTTTGCACCAAAGGGGAAAGCAGGACACTGCGCGGGCTGGCGCCCGCCAGGCGCCCTTGGTCGTTATGGCTTGCGTCACGGGCACCTCGTGAGGTACCCTGCCTTGATCTCTCCGCCTCCTCGCAAGCCAGCCTGGTGAGGCCGTGCCTGAGGAAGCTCCGCGTCGTCCGCCCCGCGAGGCTTGGCCCCTCGCAAGGGTCTTGGGTCTGTGTTGATGAAGATGGGCCGTGCTGGGCCCCCCCTTGAGCCACGCCGCAGGCCGCAGGCAAGCAAGTCTGGGGACCCCCGTTCCCAGAATGCCGATAGTAGCCCCCGGGCCCAAGGCGCGCCCGGACTTGGCCGTGCAAGGAGGCGGAAGGGCAAGAGCGTAGCGCCGCGGGCCCTAACAGCCTGCGGTCTTGGGCGCCGCGTGGCGGTTGATTGGACGTGGGCATCTCCACTTCCCCATGGTGCCTCGGCAACTGCACGGATTGGACAAGTCCCTGCATGCAAAGCGGGTCATGATTGCCTGCGATCGTGGAGGTCGGCGGTTGGCCTTCGCCGGCCATAAGTACGGAACGGCGCGCACCCTTCTAGTCCATCCCTTCTTGCTTCTCCTTCTTCCTGATCCTTGCTCCGTCTTGCTGCGATGGCTCCGATCCGCCGGTTCTCGACGGCAGAGAAGGGAAAGGCTCCCCGATAGGAACCAGACCCGCTCCCGCCGAAGAAACGGCTCGTCCTCCGTGGCCCGAACGAGGGGCCCATCAGGTGGTGTCGAGGCCCTGGAGCGAGCGGCCACCATCGGGGTTCCCACTTCCTTTGTACGCCCACAACGAGGGCCCTGAAGGAGCTGATGCTGATCGCCACAGGCGGCGCCGCCGTCGGCGTCGACGGGTCACGAAGGTGTGGGTCGTCCCCCCTGGGGTCCACACCGAGGGCTCCTCCCGAGAGTTCGTGTTCCACGCCGCCATGCCTCCTCAGTCTTGGATTCGCCTTCCTCCCTTCTTCGCCTCCATCATCCTGCAGGGAGAACTCCTGGAGCTTTGGCTGCAACACGCCGGTTGCAGCACCCTCGTGACCGAGGCAAAGGTCGCGGTCGTTGCCCCGAGCGAGGTCTTCATGACTCGAGGCTAGAGCAAAGTCACCCGGGTTTGCAGGACAAGAGGCGCCTTGGCGATCCACTTGGAGTACGATGGTGCTTCGGTGATGTTCTTCAAGGTCTTCGATGCGAACGGGCGCCGGCTGGAGTGCTGCCCCGGGAGAGGTGGCCGGGACCCTGCTGCGGCAAGGACTGGGCCGCCGACCGCTCCCATGGGGGCTCCTCAGGCGGCGGAGGCGTCGGAGGTTCCAGCGACTCCGGCGAGCTCTTCGCGACTCCGGAGACGAGCGACGACAGCTACGAGCCCCCGAGCCGGCGCCGCTCCTGGAGCAGGGCGGGCTCGTCAGGCCGTCGCCGCCCCTGATCTGGATGGGGTTGGCGCCGGTGCTTGACGGCCCACTGTTGATGATGGCGTCTTTTGCAGGGGCATGTGTAGTTAGCATCCTTTTAGGATCTATTCCCTGCGAGGAATCAAAGACGCGTCCTGTGGGGGCTTGTAAGGTGCTTGTGATCCTGTTTTGTTAATATAACCCTTGTCGTAGAATTGTGCGAGTTGCTCATTCCGTCTTAGCTCAGTTCTCCCTTTCGAACCTCACGAGAGCTTGTTGCTCTGCGCCGACAGGTCCCAGTCCCAAGGCGGCTTCAGCCGTCGCTGGTATGCCAAGTCGCGATGCCGTGGTCAAGGCCAGGAGGTGAGCGACCCGGAGTCCGGTAAGAGCCCCTGAGTCGCGATGCTCAGGAGGTCCCCTTTGGCGCTCAAGCAGCTGTCGTTCGGTGAGAAAGGAGAGCGGCGTCGCTAACACGGGATTGCATTAGGTGTGGGGATGGTGCCATGGTAGCTGGTACTTCCAGGTGGTGACTTATCTCGAGAATCAGGGGTCGCTCTCTGGTGTGTCGCCGGGTCTGTGCATCGGCAGGCGTGAGGTTGCTCGGCGAGGTCCTCGCGTGTCCCTCCCCTCTCACCTTTGCTCCCCTTTCTGCTCTACGTCCTCAGGTCCCGGCCCTCAAGTGAGTCTCAGTCGTCGTTGGTATGCCAGGTCGCGATGCCGTGGACAAGGCTAGAGGGTGAGGGCTGGAGAGCCAGTAGGAGCCCTGAGTCGCGATGCTCAGGCACCCTCCCTTTAACGTGCAAGCGGTTCGCGCGGATGAGAGTGAAGGAGACACCGCAAGGGCCTCGCCTGACGCGGCTCCTTTAGGAGATCCTGTAAACCCATCATAGAAAGAACGAGGGGTTGCCATGACAATTGACAGTCAGCCGTTGGTTGCTTCCGAGGGGCGATGAGGCACTGAAGGCTTGACAAGGTGGCGCCATGCGGGGCTGTTGCGGCCAGAGCTCAGCCATTCAGGTTTGTCGGCGTTGCAGGGACGGACCCATGCGCAAGCGTCGTGCCGTTTGGGAGCAGTTCCGTCAGTTGGCATCAGTTGAGCGGGCAACTAGGTCAAGCACATTAGCCGCGAAGGAGTGGATTCATTCAAATAGATGCTGGGAAGGCGGACATCACTGGGTCAGGCCCGAGCGACTTGGGGATGATGCAGCCCGTGGGGCTCCCCCAACAAAGTAAGCTAACAACATGAAATAAAAGGGATACATGCCGCAGGGACGGACCCACGCGGCCTGGGAATAATGCAGCCCTGGGGGGGCGCTCCCAGCTGGAAATGAAACTTGAAAGATGTCACCTGATGATGTTGAGGACGAAGGAGTGTTGGTGTAGCAGACTCGGTGGGCCACGGAAGCCGATCCTCACTAGCCCCCAGGCCCAGGGGCCTCGGGAGGCTCCGGAGGCGCTGGTGGCTCCTCGCGGACCATCTCCATCTCCGCCAGGGCTACGGAACGCCTGGCCTCTTGAGCCTCCATGATACCCCTCATGAGGCGCTGGTACGTGGCAACCGCGTTCGGCAAGCCGTAAGTCATGCGAACGTAGCTGTGGGGTGGACCTCCACAGCGCCCCACTCGCGAGGGCCAGAGGCGCTCCAGAGAGGCGACTCGATTGAGCCCTGGTATGTCGATGCAGACGCGCAGCCCACCATCCTCGCCTGGATGGGGAGCCACTGCTGGTAGGCGGCCGCCTTTCATGACTCTTGACTCATATAGCTCCTGAATGGCCTTGCTGACGAACTCCTGAGGGTCTGGCTCTCCTTGCCTTACTCCTTCTTGAGGGAAACGTGCTTCGAAACACGCCTCCATGTGGTGCCCAAGCGCCTCCCTCATGACCCTAGCCAGGTCGGTGGCCCTCCAGGGGAGAGCCCCTGAGCCCTGCCTGAGGAGGGCGCCGGGCGCGCTTTCCTATGCGATGGAAGGAGGTTCCCCCTGGGCAGGCGCGGGCCCAGAGGGCCTACCTCTTGAGAGGCCAGGCTGGACGATGTCTTCTTCTTCTTGGGGGCGATCCGGGTCTTCCAGTGACGCGGCCTAAAAGGCTCGTTTCAGGGAACACACCGCGTCCTTCTCTTCACAGGGCACCGTGATGACTCCGCCACTTCCTGGCATCTTGAGGACGTTGTAGCCGTGGTGAGTTACGGCCATGAACTTGGCCAGCGCTGGGTACCCAAGGATGGCGTTGTACGGCAGTCGAATGTGAGCGACGTCAAAGTCGATGAGCTCGGTGCGGTAGTTGTCGCGTGCCCCGAAGGTGACAGGGAGGCGGACCTACCCAATCGGGACCGTGGAGCCGTCGGTGACTCTGAAGAAAGGCTTGGTTGGCTGAAGCTGGCTGTAGGGCACTTGGAGATTGTTGAATGTTTCCACGGACAGGATGTTGAGCCCTGCCCCGCCATCGATGAGAGTCCTGGTGACCACCATGTTGCTGATGATTGGGGAACAAAGCATCGGGAGGACTCCGGCTGTAGCCGCACACTTGAGCTGATCTGCTGAGCTGAACGTAATGGCGCACGCCGACCACCTGAGAGGGCGCGTGGCTTTGAGCTTGAGGAGGACTGTATTCACTTGGCGGGCGAACTGCTTGAAGATGCGTTGAGAGGCTGGGGCTTGAGCCCCGCCCAGGATGCAGGCGATCGCGCGCGGCTCCTGGAAGCCCCCAGCCCCCTTGTCCTGGTGGCGGTCCTCGTTTCTCCTTGGCTGCGGCGGCAGCGGAGGGAGGCTTGCGTTGCCTTGCGGGCGATCCTCGCGAGACTGATCCCTCCAGTCTCCCTCGCGAGGCGGATCTTGCCAGCGATCCTTGCGAGGTTGATCGCGCCACCCTTGGCGCGGGCCACGGTCTTCCCAGCGTCCTGCGTTCCTTCCTCCTCCTCGACCGTAGCCCCGGTCACCGTGGTCGGGGCGACGGCCGATCCTTCCTTCTCGCATGGCTCGGAGCTCTTGACATTCATTGGTGTTGTGGGTGTGGAGGTCGTTGTACACACAGTACCGACTGCCCTTGGAAGGTTCGAGCTGATCTCTGCCCCGCTTGGTGTCTGGTTCTGTCGCGAGCACGGCAGCCCCCTTGCGCTTCACATCCTTGGCCTTGGGTTTCTTCTCTTCTGGGTCTGCGGCAGGCAGCTCGAGGAGGGAGAGACGCCCTTCCTCAGCCCTGGCGCACTTAGTTGCCAAGTTGAACAGCTCCAAGGAAGTGCACAGGTCTTCATGCATCGCCAGCTCCTCCTTCATCTTGACATCGCGCACGCCGTCGGAGAAGGCTGAGATGATGGCCTCCTTAGTCACCTTGGGAATCTTGAGGCGTGCGTTGTTGAAGCGCTGGATGTACTTCTACAGGGTCTCCCCGGGTTGTTGCTTGATGCGGCGCATGTCGCTCACAGCGGGTGGCCGGTCGTGAGTACCTTGGAAGTTGGCGATGAAGCGGGTGCGCGTCTCGTCCCAGGAGGAGATCGTGCCTGGAGCCAGGTTCAGGAGCCAGGTGCGGGCCCCGTCCTTGAGCGCCATGGGAAACCAGTTCACCATGACCTTCTCGTCTCCGTTGGCAGCTTCGATGCCCAGCTCATAGAGCTGGAGGAACTCCGCAGGGTCGGCCGTGCCGTCGTAACGAGGAGGCAGGTCTGGCTTGAACTTGCCGGGCCACGCGACGCTTCGTAGCTCGGTGGTGAAGGCACGGCAGCCTGCTGTGGCCACGGGAGGCCTTGGGTGGCGGAGAGCTTGGTCTTGCATGTCCCCACGCGCTGCAGCTGGGAGCGGCGCGGGGTCTTGACGTGCGGGAGCAGGAGCATGGTCGCGACATTCTGGAGCAGGGAGCGCCCGAGCAGCTTCTTGCGGGAGAGGGACTTCTTGGCAGCTCTGCTCTTGCCGCGCTGGCACCTGACGGAACGGGTTCCGCCCAGGGGCCACGTGCCTTGGAGCCATGGCGCCTTCTTGAGGAGGAGGCGGCTGGGGCGCCGCTGGAGCCTCGCCGCCCGCGCGGGGCGGGGTGCGGTGCAGCGGAACGGACGGCGCAGGAGAGCCCCCTGTGGCGCTGACAAGCTCGGCGACGCGGTCGAGCCATTCTTCGTAGACGTCGACGACGGGACGGTAGCGCAGGAGCTCGTTCGCCGCGATGAGCGCAGCTCGAGCCTCCATGGGTGCGCGGAGCGCGCGGGACGAAGAACCAGCTGGGGTGAGCGAGGGAGTAGCGGTGCAGCCGTCTTGCCGCACGGACGGATGCTGAGACGATGCTTGCTGCTCGTCCCCCACCGGGCCGGTGGCGGCGTTGACGGCAGGTGATGGGGAACGGCGAGGACGCCCGCCGACAGGAGCTGTCTGGGCGACGCGGGAAGCGAGAGCGGCCTAGCGGTCGGCGCGGGCCCGACGAGCGTCAGACATGGACGCGATGGTCGGAGGAGAACGGGGTGGTGGAAGACGAATTCCGGCGCACCCCTACCTGGCGCGCCAAATGTCGGATTTCGGGTTCTGGCAGACCCTTGAGGTTCGAACACTGGGGTGCGCGCGGAGATTTTGCCTCCTACCTACGTGCACCCCTCCGCCTCGCTAAGATCTAAGTTATGGAAAGAACAGCACAAGAAACACAGGATTTATACTGGTTCGAGCCACCGTTGTGGTGTAATACCCTACTCCAGTGTGTGGTGTGGTGGATTGCCTCTTGGACTGATGATGATGAGCAATACAAGGAAGAACAGCCTCGCGAGGGTCTGTTCATGGCTGGGGGGGACGAACTGCTAGGAGGAGTTCAGTCACCCTTCTCTCTCTGATTCGATCCTTGATCCTCGATACTCGATCTCTCACCTCCCTCTCTGATTCGATCTCTCTCTCCTTCTCTAATTCTATCTCTCTCTCCCTACCATGTGGGTGGCTGGTCCTATTTATAGGCAATGGCCCTGGGCCTCTTCCCAAATATTGAGCGGGAAGGGCGCTAACAATTGGCCATTTTGAAGGGGAACATCTGGTACACTTATCCTGACTAAAGTTGGTCCTCGCCTGGACAAAGTTCTGGTGGTGACGCCGTCTTGGGCTCCACGATGACCTCCGTCTTGCAGTCTTTGACGGTGTCCTGGACTAGGGGGTACTCACCACGTCGTCTCCTGATCTATTAGATTGGGCCGAGGACCCCCGTGGTCGTATACTCATGGGCCAGTTCGGACAGCTGCCGCATACAAGGAAGATTCCACAAGACTTGGCAATCAAGGCAAGGACTCCACCCCACCGGCGTATTCGGCTAGGACTCTTGTTATCCTAGGCCTCTGGTGCATTATATAAACCGAGGCCAGGCTAGTTGATAAAAACAACTCCATATACAACAATCATACCATAGGCTAGCTTCTAGGGTTTAGCCTCCTTGATCTCGTGGTAGATCTACTCTTGTACTACTCATATCATCAATATTAATCAAGCAGGAGTAGGGTATTACCTCCATCGAGAGGGCCTGAACCTGGGTAAAAACATCGTGTCCCTTGTCTCATGTTACCATCCGGCCTAGACGCACAGTTCGGGACCCCCTACCCGAGATCCGCCGGTTTTGACACCGATATTGGTGCTTTCATTGAGAGTTCTGTTGTGTGATCGACAAAAGGATCGATGGCTTGCCTGCAGATCAACTGCGACTTCGGCATCTTCGTCACCAGCTCGACTGGTCACCTTGGTTCGACCAAGAATTGCGCCCCGTGTTCGGATCACCATGTCCGGATGAGGGCCTTCATCAAACATCAACTCCGATCTCTATCAAGATCACGGAGGAATCATCTATGGAGCTCGGGGACTCAACGTCAACATTGCCCTCAAGCGACCGTGCTGTTTTTCTGGACAGCGAAATCGTATCTGCCGCCACCACCTCCTCGAGTATCGCTTTGACGATCGCTCTGGTGGAATTGTGCGGAATCAAGTCTACAACAACCCAGGAAAATTTCGTCGAGTTCCGATGGAGGAATCTCTGGCAATCCACGATATACCGGAGCCCTGTCAAATCTGGACGGGAATTTGGATGAGTTTAGGGCGTGGTGTTCAGCTTCTAGCTCGGACGTCCCTTGGAAGATCCAACCGTTGATCGGCTGCGGAATTCCTATATCTACCACCTCTAAAAATTTTGGCTCGATCCGACCGTCCAAACTCCGGGAACCTTCCGATTAGTGCATCACTTTTCGGATCTGTTTTCTGCGCGAAAACGAATCCGACCCGAGTTCATCTTTTTTATGAACAGGATTTCGGACATCCCTTCTGAAGGAAGTTTTGTATGGGGTATTATGTTTTGTTCCCGAACACATCCCACTAACTTTAAGATCTTTTGAACATGATCTTCAACATCATGCTGGTGTCAAACCAGTCCGGCAATATTACTCTACGGCTGCCGACCTGCGCTAAGACACAGCGTCACTTTGTTGAGCTGAGCTCAACTTCTTCAGATCATCATCTCGGCAAGCCGAACAAGAGTCCGGCATCGCGAAGGATAAATCATCACCAACATCGCCGCCCCATGGATTACACGGAGCGGGCATACCGGCATCGTCGCACGGTTGCTTCATCAAGCCGGCATCGACCACGTCACGACCTGCAGCGACAGGGCCGCACTATCGTTTCTTCAAGCTGGTGTCCATTACGCCGACCTACTTCGACTCATCGGCTGACATCGGGGCTTCGACATCTCGGCTGGACCGGGGGCTTCGCCGTCTCTTCATCAACCTACTCCGGACACTTCGGCGTCACTAGCCGACCAGCTCCGTCACGTTAGCTGGGCTGAGGGCTTTGCCTCGGCGAGCCAACCTTTATCAGCATTGCCATGCCGTCGTTTTATCGCCCATCAGGCAATGGGTGTGCGGATCGAGTCCCAATTTTGGGAATCACCTTCCTTCGGATTGCTACAACAAATAAACCAGGTGCTATCAATCCCTAATATTTTTTGCTTGTTCGGGTTCATTTTTCCCAAGAAATTATTACTCTGGTTTGTCCATCATATGTACACAGGTCTATTAAATGGTAGCCCCATTCATGATAGTCACATGGTGGTTCGGTCAATTTCCGTACATAGTCCGGCGAACGCCGCATCCGGAGCTCGGACCGACCTGCGAATTCAGGCTTTGCCACGCCTTTACCGCATCACGCTGACGCCCTGCATCGACATTGACTTCGGCGCCAGGCCATATTTCTTTTATTACTCACTTTGCATAAATTATTTATTATGCAATGATTTTTTTTAAATTATCATTATTACTACTATCTCCAGTTTTGCACTATTTTATGTGCACAGGAAAATGATCCGGGGACTTCGGCGTCACTCTGCCGGTCTGCATTGACCGTGCTATGTCATCACTTCAGCGTGTCGAGCTCTCCGCGCCGCCACCTCGGGACCGGCTTGGGGGATGGAACCTTGCCCCGCATCAAGCTCGGACTGCGTCATCAATACCGAACACATTAACCAGCTAAGTCGCTTTCATGCTCAAAGCTTTAATTTCTAACTTGTGTTCGGTTCGGCCAAGAACTATACTTTTTTGGAAAAAAGTTGCTTGTAAAAAATTTCCTTGTCCAAACTTTGTTTGTGACGCATAAATTCAAATACCCCGTTTACTTGGGGGCTTCCTTTATGAAGCTTTTCCTCTTGCATATGATTATACTTGTACGGCCTCGTTCCTTGTTCGTGTATTACGCCACAATATGCACCATATTGACTTAAGCGATTTGCAAGCTGGGTTGCCTCGCTCCTGTGTTTACCCCTACGTTCCCGATTGTTCGGCTAGGGAGTAAAGGGAGCACCTCTGCGATTGTCACGATCGGGTCACCGGAGCCAGACCTCAGACTGGGTGAAGCCAAAAGCTAGCGCTCTTATAGTTATTCAATGATGGTCGGCACACAACGGAACTCATGAGTACAAAAATCTATTGCACAAGTGTCATAATAACAATGAGCACCGAAGAAAGGTATCGGTGGGGGTACTATTTTTTTCGAAGATGCTTCTTACACTTCACGGTAATATAGCATAAGTTCCCTGAGCGCGCTTTGTCTGTTACAGCCTTATGGCCTGATTGCCTGGTTATTGGAAACACCGTCGATATTCTCGACCGATGGAGTACATAACACTTTTCGGTCCTTTACCGAAGAGGGAGAAGCTGACGGTCGGTTAAGACGCGTTTAAAGTTCGGTTGAACATAGATATGATATAAGTACTTCGGTACATGCAATCATTCTTCTACCCAAGTCACTTGGGGGCTCTTAAAATTTCTATGAGCTATTTTATAGTAAATGTGTTTTCTTCTTGGTTGTTGCAAAGTCTTTTTCTATCGCTCCTTTTTCGACGTGAGTGTGTGGTCAATAGCCAGATAACCCATTTTCTCGCTAGCGACCGCTCGAGTTTAGTTCGCTAAACTGGTCTAACGAGAAGCACTCCGCCTTCGGGATAGGAGGCTGCAGCCGTAGGCTAACCCGCTTGAAGTCTTGAGATCGGATGTGTAATGTTAAAGCACGACAGAAGCACTCTTTTTTTCTAAGACCAATTTTCGGATTGGCACCGAACACTTGATATTGTTCGAACGTCATGTTTTTACTGACGTTTCTTGGTTTTCCAAGCTTTTTGGCACTTTTAAACTATTTGTGCTTTTCCAGCATTAGTCTTGCAGTGAAACGCCGGACACCTTTAGGGGTTCGGCAAAAACATTCTCAGATATTGCTATATATGCATCGGTTTCGAATTGTGTCTTCGGTCAATAGTTGAGTTGCCCGGCTCCTGCACTTGCTTCCTACGTTCCGTTTTGTTCGGCTAGGCGTGCAAAGGGAGAACCACTGCGATTGTGCTTCCAGCTCACATGGTTAAGCACCTTAGTGGAGAAAGCCGAAAACTGACTGTCACAATAAGCGTAAACTGGTCAGCGATCCGATGACTATGACGAGCCATTCATAACATTGGCCGAAGTGTTTACGGCTTGACCTCGACTGTCGCCGAACACTACCGGGGGCTATTAACTGGCCTCCCAAACTAAATCCTTGATATTTTGCTCTTACATTCGAGCTGAGGTTTCATGATCATGCTTAGCATGACAACCCAAAGAAAGGAACCGATAGCGGGACTATTTTCTTTGGAATACATTTCTTCTGTTAAACAGTAATATAACATATCTCTCTGCGTACCTTTGTTTATAAAACCATATGGCCAGATTGCCATGTTTGTTGTAAATATTTGCCCTCATAAAGGCTTTATAAAGTAGGACAAACACTCCTCGGCTACTGGCCGAGGAGGTGGAAGCCGATGGTCGGTCAACAAAGTTTTGTACAATGCGGATCCGAGCATTAATGACGTAAAGTACTTGGATACATAGAGTCATTACACATAATTTGTGATTTTACTATGGATATTGATCCTTAATTCGGCCACCCGTGCCCGCATTAAGGCTCGAGGGCTACTGGGCTTTGGTCTTATTATTTACAAATATTAAAGGGGCACATCGATCCCCTGATCTGGTGTTGCCACCCGACCAGTGTCTCGGGGGCTACTGCATTGCCTGTTAAATGCAGAAAATTTTATGTGCAATATAGTTTCCGAGGAGATTTTGATCCTCAGGTTGGTCGGCCGCACCCAACCTGAGTCTCGAGGACTGAGCACGCCGCATTTAGTGTCCCGAAGTATTCTGCTAAGCTAGGACTTGATCCTCAGGCCGATTTTCCAAATCAACCTGAGTCTCAACGGCTACTGGGATCAGCGGTCTTACGTCATCCTTCAGGTGCATCTCGGGTTTTAGACCGATACACACCTTGAGAGCTACTGGCTATATATCTCGGCAGAGAATAAATTGCACCAATAAAAAATATTGACAAAAAATCGGCCCATAGTCGGGGTGGTGCACCACCTCGGAAGCAGTCCGGCATAAAGCTCGGGCACTAGTGGCTGGCTCCATAGAGGGCATTTCCGGCATTAATCTCAGCTAAACTTCTTCAACTTTTTTGAACCAAGGTGATATGACACCTCAGATATAGTCTGGCATTGGAGCCTGGACACAGTCCGGCGTTGGAGCTCGGATATATTTCGGCGTTGGAGCTCGGATATATTTCGGCGTTGGAGCTCGGATACATAGTCCGGTGTTGGAGCTCGGATACATTCCGGTGCTAGAGCTGGGAAGCGGTCCGGCGTTGGTTCTCGGCTGCAAAAGATACCTCGAATGCAGTCCGGCGTTGGAGCTCGGACGCAAGAGGACCCTGCCTCCCGGGAACAACTTCAAACCCGAGGTGTGGCATAAAAATAAACAAGGCATTGATAAAGGCCGGAAACTTAAAGGGACGCCTCGGATACCCAACGTGTAAAGTCGTCGAATGCATTTCGGCGATCCTCAAGATCGAAGATAGAGAAGATTTGTTGAACCAGTTTTCAAGACCGACGACCGAAGATGAAGAACAGTTCGGAAGAATCGAGGAGCGTCCCTAACTTGAAGACCGGTTCAGGGGGCTACTGACGGTGTCCTGGACTAGGGGGTACTCACCACGTCGTCTCCTGATCTATTAGATTGGGCCGAGGACCCCCGTGGGCGTATACTCATGGGCCAGTTCGGACAGCTGCCGCATACAAGGAAGATTCCACAAGACTTGGCAATCAAGGCAAGGACTCCACCCCACCGGCGTATTCGGCTAGGACTCTTGTTATCCTAGGCCTCTGGTGCATTATATAAACCGAGGCCAGGCTAGTCGATAAAAACAACTCCATATACAACAATCATACCATAGGCTAGCTTCTAGGGTTTAGCCTCCTTGATCTGGTGGTAGATCTACTCTTGTACTGCCCATATCATCAATATCAATCAAGCAGGAGTAGGGTATTACCTCCATCGAGAGGGCCCGAACCTGGGTAAAAACATCGTGTCCCTTGTCTCCTGTTACCATCCGGCCTAGACGCACAGTTCGGGACCCCCTACCCGAGATCCGCCGGTTTTGACACCGATAGTCCTCCTGGTCTTGGTCTTGTTGCACCTAAATGGCAACCTTTGCCTGATGCATCGGTACTCCGCGGCTGCGCTTGCCCCCTTTGCACCAAAGGGGAAAGGAGGACACTGCGTCGTCATGGCTTGCGTCACGGGCACCTCGTGAGGTACCCTGCCTTGATCTCTCCGCCTCCTTGCGAGCCAGCCTGGTGAGGCCGTGCTTGAGGAAGCTCCGCGTCGTCTGCCCCGCGAGGCTTGGCCCCTCGCGAGAGTCTTGGGTCTGTGTTGATGAAGATGGGCCATGCTGGGGCCCCCCCTTGAGCCACGCCGCAGGCCGCAGGCAGGCAAGTCTGGGGACCCCCGTTCCCAGAACGCCGACACCCTCTAATTGTGAGATTATCAGATTCACACAGGAAAGTTGCTTCGAACATTAACTGAAATAGAATGTATGAGTTCCAAAAGTTCCCCTCTAATTGTTACACATATAATTATGTGCAATCAAACTTGGCACTAAAAGTAAGATATTTTATCGCTACCAAATGCCTCATAAAGTAGCACCAAGCTACAGAATCAGTTTGCACCAAGCTAGATTGTGTTCGAATTTTATAGGAAGGATAGTTCGCTAGGCAGTAGGATACAACATGCAAAGTAGCCAGGCTAAACAGACTTTATGGGAGTAAACTAAAGTGATCAAGTAGGTAAATATAAAAAAGTGAGCAGATTGACCACTATTATGCTTAGAGTAAGATTACTAATTACTAAACAAGCACTACTGCAATACCATGCTGAATCTACAGTGAATATGGATTCAACCTTAGGCAGTCCAACTCTTGGTTGTTGTTATAATGAACACTCTGCTACCCAGTCACCTCCATTTTTACTGTTATTATTTATCTCATCATTTATATGCCTATGCATGAATAATAGTCGAAAGTATTACTGAATTGAGCCAATCTTTGAGAGGGTTGTTACCTTCACATTGATAGAAAGGCTATCCACAACCAGAATAGAAGCAAAATTCACCTGAAATAACTTACATATGTCATCCCTAAATATATTTAAATGGAAACATTAACATTTGTCTTTTTCTGCAGTTAACAAATATCCTGATACAACTCAAGATGGTGTGAAGCAGCCATATAATGGTTTTTCATTGGAAAAATACTAAGCTTCAATGCTACTGCATCCTTCTCTCCCATATACTTGCTCGAGGATTTGGTGAATTTAGCATCTCACGAGATTCAGCAAACTGTAGTTATTACAGAATACCATTACGATGCAACTAAAAGAACAATGATAAGCTGATTGAAGAATGAATTGACTCAGGCCCATGATGCATATTTATTGACATTTGGCCTCAACTTAGCAGCAGTAGTGGGTAGTGGAAGAAGGGGAGGGGGATGGAGATATACCTGTCGTGGTGGGTCATCATGGCCATGCTTGAGCTCGTGCAGGACCTCTTGGTCGCCCTAGGAGCAGGCCCCTCCTCCTCGAGCAGAGCAGGGCTGGCGGCTAGGTGTGCCCCTCCTCCTCCGCGCCATGGTGACCTGTAGCAAAAGCACAGATAGGAGGACAAGGTGAGGAGGAGAGGGCGGATCCAAGCAATGAAGGAGGGGAATGGCCTATCTGGGCAACGCCGGTGACGGATCCCGCAAGCGCCGGCCTCGCCATCGCCGATTGTGGTGGATTCCGGCAAGAACACGGGAGGCGCCCGAAACCCTAGCCGCGGGCAAGGATGTACGCCTTGAGGCACAGATCTGGACGAGGGGAGGGAGGGGTGGAGCTTGGGGGCGTGTAGCGCGCGGCCGGAGCTCGCCGGAACCGGCCGACGTGGGTGGCGGCGGCGGGGAAGAGATCATGGGGGAGAGGAGGTCGACCAAGGGGTGGGGGTGAGGTTAGAGAGTTTTTTTTAAGGATTCACGAGAGAGTTCGGTGGGGTGGGAGTGGATCGGGGTAGCAGTAGCGTGGGATGTATCACCTGCATTATAGCTTTTCATCTAGTAATAGCGCAGGTTTTACTACATGCGCTACTGCTACATCTTGTTCATGGGAGATATTACTAATAGCGTGTTTTTTTGCTATATACTACTTGTAATATTTACTAGTAGCGAGGGGATAATATAGCGCGCTACTAGTAATTAGCAGTAGCATGGGCCAATATAACGCGCTACTAGTAAGCGTCTATCTATAAGCTATTCCCTAGTAGTGTAACCTTCTTGTGTTTCCAAGGTCTTGTGAACATTCCACCACCTATACTTGAAAAAAATTATAACCAAGGGGGAGATGACGATGTTGATGATCACGAGCATGAGGACGAGTAGGACCCATATACTCAGTGGCGCCTGGCAACTTATTCCGATGGATCACCTCTTCTTGTCTGTATACAATGCACTGCTAATGTTACTAAGGAAGCAGGTGTTGTTTCGCATGGTCGCACTCTCCGGACCTATTCCAACATCTGTTCCAGGGTATTCGGGATGGATACTAGTGTACTAGCGCCAACACCTTCTCCTTGGTTCAGTATTAAAAGTCTTGGAGGAAACTCGCTCTTCCTTGGACAAAACTATCCAATGATGGTGAAAGGCGATCCAGCTGCTGTTGACACAACGTTACTACCATTTATGAGAAGCAACTGTATCGATACCTTGGTCATTGCTATGCTTCCCTACCATCGCACTATGGGTCCTGACATAGCCTGCTTTAGCCTGGATGATCAGTCATGCGTTGGTCTCGAGATTGACGGTAGCTGGCCCTTCCCAGAGAATCACTTCTGGTTCAAAGCAAGTGTTTCCAACTCCGACGAGTGGTTGAACTGAAGTTCATTTCATCTCTTTGTTATTTGTTATGTAAGAAAAACTTTACTTTACTAGAATGTTTTGTTGGAAATGATCTATAATCCAACGTGTACCCTCATTGTCGTTGTGGGTTAATGACTTGTTGTATGTAATCAATGGTACATTTGCATATGCGTCCATCAAACTCACGCTTGCTAGTGGTGTCCATATGAACAGTGCTAGTGACTTTAGTTGCAAAAATTAGATAGTGCTAGTGATTTTTAGCTGCATATTTTGACAAACAGCAGTGTTACATGGTTGACAAATGCCAATGTTACTAGATAAACAAATGTCAATCTTTCGAGTTTGACAAAGGGAAACATACCCAAAATGACAGATGCAAATCTTACCCAATTGTTTCTACGTGGTTGCACACGGGTCATTCAAAACAACTGTTTGCGTTGAAGGGATGCACAAATCATGCACTGCGAGGGAAGACCATAGCTCTTACTTTGCATTCGGGTGTTCTATCAAAAACGTTTGCGATCAAGAGCTGCAGAAATCCTGCTCGGCACATTTTCCCTTGGCTTCCTGGGGAAGCTGTCGGTTTGCATACGGGTGTTCTAACTAAAATGCTTGCGATGAGTGTTTTATATTTAAATACCATTGACATTTTTTCAAAAGAAAATCGTTTGATAAGTCTGTACATTAAGAGAGAAAAACGCAAGTTCGTTCAAAGCATATCTTTCTTTCAGTCACACTGCGATTTATATTCATAGGATCTAGAATTCGAGATACAGTATTAAACCCCAAAAAACTATTTTCGGCAGCGGCGGAGGCGGCGTGCCACGTCGTTGTTGTTGTTGTCGTCCTCCGAGACGCCGTTGTTGAAGTCTTTAAGGCAGCACAAAATGTTCTTCACTTGTAAATCAAACATCATGTCGTCGCGCGAGCGACGGGCGGGGAACGGGAGGATGGCAACTGGCGCCGCTCAGAGGTAGCGGTCGACGGCAGCGTCCCATGCCGCTGAGGGGGGAGCGCGCACAGGCATGGGCACGGGCGCGGCAGGTGCAGCCAAACACACGGGAACCGGCACCGCGGTGGGTGGAGGGGCGCGCACGGGCAGGGGCATGGGCACAGCGGGTGCAGCCAAACGCATGGTGGTCGGCGCCACGATGGGTGGAGGAGCGCGCACAGGCACAGGCGCTGGTGCTGGCATGTACACGAGCTCGCTCGGGTCCGCGGAGACCTCGATAACGCCCATGGCTTCCAGCTCTGCGATAGTGCTCGGCGACCAACCCATCAATGCTACGGGGATGGTTGCTGGCGCGGGCGTGGGGATGGCAACTGGGACGGGAGCGGGGGCAGCAACCGCCGCGGCCAGCTCGTTCTGGGCCATGTCCATGATGCCCCATTCCTCCTTATTTTCTATCTCCTCCGGCTCGGAGTTTCACTTCACCAAACTTGAGGACTAGGGGCAGATGATCATTCTGCGCCATGGCGTTGGTGGAGGTCTGCGGGAGGGAGGGGAATGGGAGGCGAACAGTAAGGCCGCCCGTATTAAACAGTGGCTCGGGCGTCATTAATGGAGAGGAAGGCGGGCAGCCATGGAAGTCAAAGGGCTCGCTTCCCAGTGAGCATGCGCAGTGTACAGCTCGCATGCTTCCCGGTGAGCCTACGCATTGGAGGACAGCTTGCACGCCTCTCGGTCAGCCTGCGCACCAGACACCGCTCGCACACCTCCCATTCAGTCAAGGTCAAGCAGTTGTTCGCACGACACCTCCTATAGCCATTAAAACAAAGACACGTGGCGTCACGTGAATGGTAAACAGAACGCACACGATTTGAATTATACAACCGTTTGAGGTATTAAAGTGGTAGCTATTTTTTCAAAATGCATTTGTTGGCAGTTATTCGAGTGCGCCTTCTCTCAAAATGGGCACAAAAAATACCACAACATGTTAGGTGCCATTCCATGAAAGCATGTGAAGTTTCATGAATTTTAGAGGAGTCTTGGATTTACTAAAATTTAAAAATAAAGTATCCCAACGTTTTGCCAGCAATCAACGGTGCCCTGGTGTTTGAAATTTATTCCCATTTCTTGCATGGGACCTAAGCATTCACCCAAGGACACATATTTGATATTTCGACCAATTTATATGCATTAGAGCAAGTCCATGTAGTTCGAATTTGAATTATGCACATAAATGCATTGAAAACTCAATTAATGCATAAAAATGTCCAAACGAACCCCGGAATATCCCAAAAATTGACACAACACTCCTGTTGTTCTATGTTGACACGAGAAATTTTTTGAAAGCAATAAGAGGCAATGGATATCGTTTCGTCCCCAAAGGTGGGACATTCCCTACCGAAACCATCATGCTTGTTGTAAGAAGCTCTGGTTTGTGAGAAGCATATACCCAAACCTGCCCCAAATGGGACAAAAAATTTACCAGGGCATGTTGATGCCGCTCCATGATAGCATGCCAAGTTTCATGAATTTCAGACGAGCTTTGGATTTACTAGAATTTAAAAACCAGGTATCTCAATGTTTGCGGCCGAGTGACCGTGGCAGGCTGTTTGACATTCATTCCCATTTCTTGCATGGTACCTAAGCATGCACCCAAGGATACAGATTTGATTTTTCAACCAATGTATATGCATTAGAGCATGTGCATGTAGTTCAAATTTGAATTATGCACATAAATGCATTGAAAACTCAATTAATACATAAAAATGTCCAAACGAACCCCGAAAAATCCCAAAAATTGACACAACACTCCTGTTGTTCTATGTTGACACGAGAAAAAATTTGAAAGCAATAAGAGCAATGGATATCGTTTCGTCCCCAAAGGTGGGACATTCCCTACCGAAACCATCAGGCTTGTTGTGAGAAGCTCTGGTTTGTGAGAAGCATATCCCCAAACCTGCCCCAAATGGGACAAAACATTTACCAGGCCATGTTGATGCCACTCCATGATAGCATGCCAAGTTTCATGAATTTCAGACGAGCTTTGGATTTACTAGAATTTAAAAACTAGGTATCTCAATGTTTGCAAACGAGTGACTGTGGCAGGGTGTTTGACATTCATTCCCATTTATTGCATGGGACCTAAGCATGCAACCAAGGACACATATTTGAATTTTCAACCAATTTATATGCATTAGAGCATGTGCATGTAGTTCAAATTTGAATTATGCACATACATGCATTGAAAACCCAGTTAATGCATAAAAATGTCCAAACGAACCCCGAAAAAGCCCAAAAATTGACACAACACTCCTGTTGTTCTATGCTGACACGAGAAAAATTTTGAAAGCTATAAGAGGCAATTGATATTGTTTCGTCCCCAAAGGTGGGACGTTCCCTACCGAAACCATCACGCTTGGTGTGAGAAGCTCTGGTTTGTGAGAAGCATATCCCCAAACCTGCCCCAAATGGGACAAAAAATTACCACGGCATGTTGATGCCGCTCCATGATATCATGCCAAGTTTCATGAATTTCAGACGAGCTTTGTATTTACTAGAATTTAAAAACCAGGTATCTCAATGTTTGCGGCCGAGTAACCGTGGTAGGGTGTTTGACATTTGTTCCCATTTCTTGCATGGGACCTAAGCATCCAACCAAGGACACATATTTGAATTTTCAACCAATTTATATGCATTGGAGCATGTGCATGTAGTTCAAATTTGAATTATGCACATAGATGCATTGAAAACTCAGTTAATGCATAAAAGTGTCCAAACGAACCCCGAAAAATCCCAAAATTGACACAACACTCCTGTTGTTCTATGTTGACACGAGATTTTTTTTGAAAGAAATAAGAGGCAATGGATATCGTTTCGTCCCCAAAGGTGGGACGTTCCCTACCGAAACCATCAGGCTTGTTGTGACAAGCTGTGGGTTGTGAGAAGCATGTCCCCAAACCTGCCCCAAATGGGACAAAAAAATTACCACGGCATGTTGATGCCGCTCCATGATCATGCCAAGTTTCATGAATTTCATACGAGCTTTGGATTTAGTAGAATTTAAAAACCAGGTATCTCAATGTTTGCGGCTGAGTAACCGTGGCTGGGTGTTTGACATTCATTCCCATTTCTTGCATGGGACCTAAGCATGCAACCAAGGACACATATTTGAATTTTCAACCAATTTATATGCATTAGAGTTGTGCATGTAGTTCAAATTTGAATTATGCACATGAATGCATAGAAAACTTAGTTAATTCCAATTCTTTTACGACACACAGATAGTTGCATGTTCACTGCAGATAAAAGGTCTAGCAATTTCAAATACCGTCCATTGCCACTGTGACCCCATTATGTAATTCAAATCAAGATGAAAAATCAAGTAGATCGCACACAGTTTATTATCACCAACCGTGTGAGATGCAGCACAAAATATACTAGAGCACCATCGATGTATAGTACGCTTATGGCTTACGCAAGAAGGTGCGTCGGCTACAGTCCACAACCGGCGTCTCAAGCACACTAGCTCGCTCCCCAAATATAATTTCACTGTTCAATCATCGCCGGTGAAAGATGGGCACGTGGACCCGCATCGTGAGGGCAACTTCGGTGGCCCATTCCGGCGAGAGCGTGGCCACAACCACCATGCGCGTGCTAACAAGGTGCATGAGCACGGCCGCAATCTGCTACCGGGCGGAAAAGGCAGCCCAAACGGCCGATGTTGCTTCTCAGGTGGCGGCAGCAATATCTGCCTCGGGGATAGAAACTGGCGAGAGCGACACAACAGATGTCTGTTCCATAGAGGCGGCCTTAGCCCTGATGGAGGCCACCCACGACCATGTCGAGGCCACCCACACCTAGCTCCTGGCGGTCACCGCACAAATCGAACGAAGCTTCTCTGACAACGGTCGGCAACCCACGGCCGAAGAGCTGGCAATCGCCGAGAGCGTTCGAGCAGTTGTCCGTTCCTCCGCCGCATACCTTGCGACGATGGAGCCCGTCCAAGCCCAGATCACGGCCGCCCACGCCCAGCTTGTGGTGGCCTTTTCCAAAGAGATGGCAGACGCGGATGGCGAGATGCTTGCGGAGTATGGTGCAATGGATGCCATGGAGCCCCTTCCCCAGGAGACCGTCGGGCGCGAGCTGGACATGGAGGCAGCGGCGGAGATCGACGAGCACCAGCCGTAGTATACTCTTTGTTTTGTTTAATTAAGAATGCCAGTCTTTAATTTGTTAGAGTAATGTTTAGGTCAGCTAGCTCTGTTTAATTACTGAACTTGCTCGATTAAGAAGTGTGGGTGTGTTGTGGTCTCCTTTGTGTACCCAAATTATGCAATGACGTGGATGACCACTATAACCAGGGATATTCAAACCAAAAAATTTGATGTTCAAACTTAACACACACGGGTTAAGCTATCTGTATCATTTGTGATGTTCACATATCGTACACAGTTCTGAATAAGGGACCGTGTCTGATGACACTTTGCATGCCAGTTTTTTCGCTAAAGCGATTCCAAATTTTTGGCTTCCGCGGAAATATATACCTCCCCGCCCCTCCCCCTTACCAAAAGCCACATTTTCCCTGTTTCCGCCTTCCTTTCCAAGTTGAAACCTTCACTCCTTGCTTGTAGCACCGCCTCCTCGCCGGCGACCCTCCTTCACGCTGCTCGGCCTCGCCTATCCATGCAGGTAATCCACACCCGACCCCATCCTCCTCCTCCTTACACATCCCACATGCCCCGACCGCCGGCGCGAGCGCGACACCTTCCACCCAAATCACCGACCCCTCCACCAAATAAGCGCCGCCCTAAGCCATGGTGCACACAGTATAGCCAGGATCTCAAGGAGCATTTGGCAGCGAAGAAGCAAATCGCGGCCGCACGCGTGGATGAGGCCGCAATGGCTGCCATTCATGCCGACCCCTAGATCTTGGAGGAGCACCTCGCCGTCGTGGCCACCGTCGATGCCTCGTGCGCCGACGCCCCAACGTGGTTGGCTGCTTTAAACAACAGCTCGTGGCGTTTTCTCGAGGACACTGTCGGTGCCTTTGACGAAGACTACGAGGTGTTTTCTCAGCATGCACGTGGTTACCTCATCTCGAGAGCCAGCAGGTTAGTGCCCGGAGCGGCTCAGGCAACTCACCACTACGACGAGGGCACCCACAAAGAGGAGGCCTCGCCCTCTTCCATGTCCAAGGAGCCAATCGTCATCGATATCTCCGATAATGAGGAGTAGCTTGTCTTATTATCTCACTATAAGGACCCATGTTCAGTTTGCTAGCTACTACCTTTCCTTAACAAATTCTAGTGAATTGTGTTATCTATGTTTACCATGCAATCTTCTGCTCTAGAGTATATGTTCTATATGTCGTGCAATGTGGTGTTCAGTTAACTATTTGGTTCAATTCTGCAAATGTGATGTTCAATTATTCAGGGTGCAATTTTCCAAGTTGTCTAGCATGCTTGGTTTGGTTAACTGTCCGATCTTCTATTAGGAGTATGTTATATTGTGCAATGTGGTGCTCAGTTAATGTTTGGTTCATTTGTTGTGGTGTTTAGTTAACTGTTTGGTTCAATTCTGCAATGCGATGTTGAATTGTTGTGGGTGCATTCTGTTATTGTATACCATGTGAGAAATAAATCGAATTTGGTTGTACTAAATACATGAGAAACAAATACAATTGCTATATTTCCAAGTTGTTAAGCATGCTTGGTTTGGTTAACTATCTGATCTTCTATTAGGAGTATGTTATATTGTGCTCAGTTAACATTTGGTTCATTTGTTGTGGTGTTTAGTTAACTGCACGTGCATGGTCCATTGTCCAATAGCACATTATTGTGCAATTGCAGGAACCATTCTAATATTTAGGTTTTTACCAATTTGGTCTTGCACATGTAGGTCATGCCGTCAGAGGTTTTGACCCACTGTTCGACCCTTTTTGCATATGGGGAAATGAGTTGCCCATGAATATCAATCAAGTCAAGACTCAGAAAGATTGTTAGGATAATGAAATTAGCGACAAAAAACAACAAGATCTTTGTCTGCACAACGAATAAGACATCAGTTCACTACAAGATGGTACTACCTATTATACCTTGCCTTTTTTTATTCCTTTGCCCCGTTTCCAATATAGAGAAGATATTTATGCACATCCTTGTTTTCATGCCTTTCCAAAGCAGTTCACTGATGATTACCTCTCAAACCACCTCTATGGTCATGAGGCAAGGAAGGTTTTCATACAACACCTACGGTTCAATATTGAAGTGTTTCTGAAGAGGACGAAGGATAGACGGTCAATCATCCACAGGCACTGGCCAAAAGTTGCAAAGACCTTCAACATGAATGAAGGATCAATATTCGCCTTCCACTTCAACAGTTTTCCAGATGAGATGCATCTGTCTATATACCGTCTATGATGCTAATTTCGAAAGGTTCTACATGTTGCATGTGAAACTTGGTGCTGGTGCAGTTGTGTAATGGGGTACTTGAGTGTTGAAGCTATATCATGTTGTACTCTGATGTATTTCAATTATGAAATTCTACTTCCTTAATATGGAAATGAAATATATTATGTGTTTAATATGAATGTCAATTAGATTAATAAATGGATTATTAATAATAGGGCAATTAGCATGCTAATTGGGTTTTGCTATTGCAAACGGTTATTGAAAAATTACCATGGGCGATGACCTCAAGCAATGCACATAGTTTCTAGGAATAAACCGTGTTGTATCATGAACAATCACACACGACTTTCTCTTGAAAACTGTTTGCGTTAGGCCACCTTGCGCAAACGTTTACCACATAGAAACTGTGTGTGATGGACAGCCTTTGCCACACAATTTCTTCTACGGACTATGTGTGATGCATTCAATAACGCAAACGATAAAATTGTTAATATCGTCTGCAATGGCAATGCTATCACAAATGATTTAATGGGAAAAATTGTGTGTGATGTACCTGTGAACGGAAACATTTTCCTTGGAGCGACTATGTGGGATGTACATACGAACGGAAACGTTTAGCGGGGACTGCCTGTGTGGGATGTACTTATGACTGAAAACAATTTCGCATGTATAATTGCATATTTTTAGCTCTACTATACGTATTTCTGTACTTGAGCACTCGTCGGTCGCACACGAACTCATTTTGCCGAGCGTGTGTGCCAGGAGGGCATATCCCCGATGGTTTCTGGGTCGTGTGGGAAGGGCCCCCCTATCACCATCACTCACTAGGCGACGGTTCCAGATGCCATCGCGGAAACGGGTTAAAAACCGTTGTATAGCATCGACACGTACCAGTGGGGGTCAATCTCCATCAACATCTTCACCAGCACCATCTCCTCTCCAACCCTAGTTCATCTCTTGTATTCGATCTTGGTCCCAAAACCTCAGATTGGTACCTGTGGGTTGCTAGTAGTGTTGATTACTCCTTGTAGTTGATGCTAGTTGGTTTATCCGGTGGAAGATTATATTTTCAGATCCTTAATGATAATTAATACTCCTCTGATTATGATTATGAATATGCTTTGTGAGTAGTTACATTTGTTCCTGAGGACATGGAGAAGTCTTGTTATAAGTAATCATGTGAATTTGTTATTCGTTCGATATTTTAATGAGATGTATGTTGTCTCTCCTCTAGTGGTGTTATGTGAACATCGACTACATGACACTTCACCATTGTTTGGGCCTAGGGGAAGGCATTGGGAAGTAATAAGTAGATGATGGGTTGCTAGAGTGACAGAAGCTTAAACCCTAGTTTATGCGTTGCTTCATAAGGGGCTGATTTTGATCCATATGTTTCATGCTATGGTTAGGTTTACCTTAATTATTATTTTGTAGTTGCGGATGCTTGTGAGAGGGGTTAATCATTAGTGGGATGCCTGTCCAAGGAAGGGCAGTACCCAAGCACCGGTCCACCCACATATGAAATTATCAAAGTAACGAACGTGAATCATATGAGCATGATGAAAACTAGCATGACGATAATTCCCATGTGTCCTCGGGAGAGCTTTCCTTTATATAAGAGTTTGTCCAGGCTTGGCCTTTGATACAAAAAGGATTGGGCCACCTTGCTGCACCTTGTTTACTTTTATTACTTGTTACCCGTTACAATTATCTTATCACAAAACTATTTGTTACCGATAATTTTAGTGCTTGCAGAGAATACCTTGCTGAAAACCACTTGTCATTTCCTTCTGCTCCTCGTTGGGTTCGACACTCTTACTTATGGAAAGCACTACAATAGATCCCCTATACTTGTGGTCATCAGTGATTCCCATAACAATCGGAGTTCCATGTTTGATGTCTTTGTGTGCCTGCATCAGAATAAGAGGGTGGATGTTCTGCACTTCATGTTCTATCAGCTCTGTCAGTGTGTGCAAGAGAACAAGTCCTTGATGTATGCTCCATTCATCCAGGCGTCGATTGAGTCTGTATGCCCAGCTAAGTATATTGCTTAGTAGAAGACTTCTATTCCCAACCGCAACTCCAACTAGACTCCGGCTAAATCTGAGAATGGTTTTGGATTAACCGGGTGTACTGGTTTGGTTTCTACTGACAGGTTCGTTTGGTTTAGGTGTTAATAGGTTGACTCTGAAAAGAGTTTGCTTTAGTTTGGTTTCTTATAGCAAATGGTTAGGTATGATCGGTTATAGGCCTGAACAAGTCCAGCTCCAAAAAGTTTAGACCCGCAGTTCATGCCCGGTTGTTGATATTGGTTCTGTTCAAAACTCTCGAGCCTATTCTTCTCAGCCCATCGGATCAAAACAGCTGCTGCTCGCGCTTGGCGCGTCCGTGTCGGAGTAGCTCGCTCGCGTAGGAGCTACCACCGTGCGCGGCTTGCCGGACTGGCCATTGATACGTCTCTGATGGCGGGTTGAAAGCTACATGGGTATTTCCCCAAAGAGGAAGGGATGATGCAACACAGTGGCGGTAGGTATTTCCCTCAGTAATGAAACCAAGGTTATCGAACCAGTAGGAGAACCAAGCAACACAACGTAAACAACACCTGCACACAAATAATAAATACTCCCTCCGTCCGGAAATACTTGTCATCAAAATGAATAAAAAGGAATGTATCTAGATGTATTTTAGTTCTAGATACACCCTTTTTTGTCCATTTCGATGACAAGTTTTTTTGGACGGAGGGAGTACTCGCAACCCGATGTGTAAAAGGGGTTGTCGATCCCTTTCGGGTAGCGGCACCCCAAGATAGGCAAACAGTTGTGAATAAAATTGTAGTAGATTGATAGATCGAAGCCAAATAAAATAAATAAGAATAAAATGCAGCAAGGTATTTTTGTATCTTTGGTTTAATAGATCTGAAAATAAAAGCAAAGGAAAAGTAGATCGCAAAGGCAAATAATATGAGGAAGAGACCCGGGGGCCGTAGATTTCACTAGTGGCTTCTCTCGAGAAAAATAGCAAACGGTGGGTAAACAAATTACTATTGGGCAATTGATAGAACTTCAAATAATCATGATGATATCCAGGCAATGATCATTATATAGGCATCATGTCCAAGATTAGTAGACCGACTCCTACCTGCATCTTATACTATTACTCCACACATCGACCGCTATCCATCATGCATCTAGTGTATTAAGTTCATGGAGAAACTGAATAATGCAATAAGATTGATGACTGATGTAGACAAGATCTATCTATGCAGGGATAGACCCCATTGTTTTGTCCTTAGTAGCAATGATACATACGTGTCGGTTCCCCTTCTGTCACTGGGATCAAGCATTGTAAGACCGAACCCACTACAAAGCACCTCTTCCCATTGCAAGGTAAATAGATCAATTTGGCCAAACAAAACCCAAATATCAGAGAAGCAGTACGAGGCTATAAGCAATCATGCATATAAGAGATCAAAGAAATTCAAATAAGTTTCATGGATATAAAAAGGTAGATCTGATCATAAACTCAAAGTTCATCTGATCCTAATAAACACACCGCAAAAAAGAGTTAGATCATATGTCTCCAAGAGACCATTGTATTGAGAATCAAACGAGAGAGAGGAATACATCTAGCTACTAACTACGGACCCGAAGATCTACAAAGAAATACTCACGCAACATCAGAGAGGCACCAATGGAAGTGGTGAACCCCTTCGTGATGGTGTCTAGATTGGATCTGGTGGTTCTGGACACTGCGGCGGATGAAATTGATTTTCGTCGACTCCCCTAGGGTTTATGGAATATTGGGGTATTTATAGAGCAAAGAGGCGGTCCGGGGGCACCCGATGTGGGCACAACCCACCATGGCGCGTCTGGGCCTCCTGACGCGCCCTGGTGGGTTCTGCTCCCCTCGGAGCACCCCCCAGGCGCCGCCATGGCCCATTGGGTTTCTTATGGTCCATAAAAAATCTCCGTAAAGTTTCATTGCATTTGGACTCCGTTTGATATTGATTTCCTACGATGTAAAAAACATGCAAAAAACAGCAACTGGCACTTGGCACTATGTCAATAGTTAGTCCCAAAAAATGATATAAAATGATTATAAAACATCCAAGAATGATAATATAACAGCATGGAACAATCAAAAATTATAGATACGTTGGAGACATATCAGCATCCCCAAGCTTAATTCCTGGTTGTCCTCGAGTAGGTAAATGATAAAAACAGTTTTTTTTATGTGGAATGTTGCCTAACATGTCATGTCATATTCATTTCTTTATAGCATGGACATTTGGACTTTTATATGGTTCAAAGCAATAGTCTAGTTTTGACATGAGACTTAAATACTCAAGCATATCAACAAGCAACCATGTCTTTCAAAATATCAATGCTAAAATAAGTTATCCCTAGCCCATCATGCTCAATCATTGATCCATTCATGAAACACACTCGCATATTAGCTACACCCAATGCTCAAGTATGATCATAGTGCCTCCTAGTTGGTGCTCTATAAGAGAAGACAGAGACTCAAATTAAAAATAAAAATTACATAAAGTAAAAGAAAGGCCCTTCGTGGAGGGAAGTAGGGATTTGTAGAGGTGTCAGAGCTCAAAGCAAAAATTGAGAGATAAAAACATTTGAGAGGCATAATTTTCCCACCAACGAAAACGACTTAGAGTTCCCAACACTTTCCATGCTAGATATATCATAGGCTATTCCCAAATAGAAATTAAAGTTTATTCCTTTTTCCACCATACTTTCACTTTCCATGGCTAACCGTATCCACGCGTGCCTTCCATACCAACAATTTCCAAGGAATTTATTATTTGACAACATAAAGTAAATTTATTTTTCATTTCAGGACCGGGCATCCCTAATACATTTGCCTTACTCTCGTGCAATGACAAGTGAATAAACACTCATCGTGAGAATAACACATCTAGCATGGAAAATATTAGCCACCCCTCACCGCCTCGCGAGCGTACGAGCACACAAAAGAGAAATTTGTTTTGAATATTAGAGATGGCACATACAAATTTTCTTAAAACGGCAAAAGAATACCGCATATAGGTAGGTATAGTGGACTCATGTGGCAGAACTGGTTTAAAGGATTTTGGATGCACAAGTAGTGATCATACTTAGTGCAAAATGAAGGCCAGCAAAAGATTGAGAAGCGGCCAACCAAGAAACGAATAATCTCATAAGCAAGCATTGAGCATAATTAACACCTAATAATTCACCACAAGTAGGATGTAATTTCATTGCACAACTATTGACTTTCATGCTTTCATAAGGAATCACAAACCTTAACACCAATATTCTTACTAAAGCATAATTACTCATCAACATGACTCACATATCACATCATCATATCTCAAAACTATTACGAGGAATCAAGTTTATTTTTTCCAATGATCTTCATGAAAGTTTTTATTATATCCTTCTTGGATATCTATCACTTTGGAAATGATTTTCATGTATTGCTTTTGATAAGCTCAAACAAATATAAGTGAAGATCATGAGCATATAATATTCCTTTCTCTCAAATTAATTTAAGTGAAGCAAGAGAGAATTTCTTCAAAAATACTAAAGCACACCGTGCTCAAAAAGATATGAGTGAAGCACTAGAGCAATTCCATATAAAAGAGCTTCGTTGACGGGATGTGAATGCCGCTTACCTAGCCTCCCTGGCAACTATTTGAGGACTCGATAATTGTTGAAGAGGAAAGGTGGGATGCCTATCGGGGCATCCCCAAGCTTAGATGCTTGAGACTTCTTGAAATATTATCTTGGGATGCCTTGGGCATCCCCAAGTTTGAGCTTTTGTGTCTCCTTAATTCTTCTCATATCACGGTTTTCCTAAATCTCAAAAGCTTAATCCATACAAAACTCAACAAGAACTCATGAGAGTTAACATAAACCAATGCAAAAACCTTATCATTCTCTATTGTAGCAACTCACTAAAATGATTATTCAACATTTCATAGTAAATGCCTCTGCATATTTAATACTCCTATCCTCAAATAGAATCATTAAACAAGCAAACATATGCAAAAATTGCAAACATAACAGCAATCTGCCAAAACAGTACAGTCTGTAAAGAATGCAAGAGCATCAATACTTCCCTAACTCCAAAAGTTATGAAAATTTACCAGACTGTAGAAAATTTATCAGAGCTTATTTTTCAAAAAGTTTTAACATTTTATCACATTCTGACTTTTTTAGGGAATTTTTGCAACATTGATAAACTTTCTATTTTGAAACAGCAACATGTATACTTGCAAAATAAGCATGGCAAAGGCTATCATTGCCACTTTTATTGAAATAAAAGATGCAAGACATTATTATAAATAACAGCAATCAAATCCTAACAAAATAAATTGACGCTCCAAGCAAAACACATATCATGTGACGAATGAAAACATAGCTCCAAGTAAGGTTACCGATAATGTTGGAGACGAAAGAGGGGATGCCTTCCGGGGCATCCCCAAGATTAGTTGCTTGGATATTCCTTGAATATTACCTTTGGGTGCCTTGGGAATCCCCAAGCTTAGGGTCTTGTCACTTCTTATTCTCCTCATATCGACATCTCACCCAAAACTTGAAAACTTCAGTCACACAAAGCTTAACGAAACTTTGTGAGATAGGTTAGTATGATAAAGAGCAAACCATTTCACTTTGGTACTGTCAAAGACAAGATTCATAATTGTTTCCACACAATATCTACTATAGCATATCATTTCCACAATTTATATTGAGCAATATAAGCCATAGAAACTACAAAATAAGCAAACTATCCATTGAAAACAGAATCTGTCAAAAACAGAATAGTCTGTAGTAATCTGTACTCCAACCATATTTATTCTACTAAAAAAATTCTTAAAAATTAGGAAAACCTGTGAAATTTGTCTATTAATCTTATTCAAAAAGAATCATGATTTTATCACGCTCCTGTTAAAAATGAGAATTGTTTCCTGAGCACAAAAGTTTCTGTTTTTCAGCAAGATCAAATCAATTATCACCCAACATGATCCCAAAGGCTTTACTTGGCATTTTATTGAAACAAAAGCTATAAAACATGATTACTACAGTAGCCTAATCATGTGAGCACACAAATACAGTAGGTAAAAGTGTTGGTTTGTCTCCCAACAAGCGCTTTTCTTTAATGCCTTTTAGCTAGGCATGATGATTTCAATGATGCTCGCATAAAAGATAAGAATTGAAACATAGCAAGAGTATCATGAATCAAATGGCAAGCACATTTAAGTCTAACCCACTTCCTATGCATAGGGATTTTGTAAGCAAACAATTTATGGGAACAAGAATCAACTAGCATAGGAAGGCAAAACAAGTGCAACTTCAAAACTTTCAACATAAAGAGAGGAAACTTGGTATTATTGACATGTGTTGAAGCATAAGTTCCTCCCTCACAGTAATTTTCAGTAGCATCATGAATGAATTCAACAATATAGCTATCACATAAAGCATTCTTTTCATGATCCACAAGCATATAAATGTTATTACTCTCCACATAAGCAAATTTATTTTCATGAATAGTAGTGGGAGCAAACTCAACAAAATAACTATCATGTTATTGAAAATTAAAATCATGATGACCAGTTTCATGGTTATCATTATTCTTTATGGCATACATGTCATCACCATAATCATCATATATAAGAACTTTGTTATCATAGTCAATTGAAGCCTCATCCAAAATGGTGGATTCATCATTAAATAAAGTCATGACCTCTCCGAATCCACTTTCATCATTATAATCATCATAAATAGGAGGCATGCAATCATTATAAAAAAATTCACATCAAATCTTGGGGGACTAAAAATATCATCTTCATCAAATGTAGCATCCCCAAGCTTATGGCTTTGCATATCATTAGCATCATGGATATTCAAAGAATTCATACTAACAACATTGCAATCATGCTCATCATTTATACCAAACATTCTATTGAATTCTTCTTCTATCAATTGAGCACAATTTTCCTTTCCATCATTTTCATGAAAGACATTATAAAGATGAATAATTTGATGCAACCTCAATTCCATTTTTTATAGTTTTCTTTTATAAACAAAACTAGTGATAAAACAAGAAACTAAAAGATTCAATTGCAAGATCTAAAGATATACCTACAAGCACTCACCTCCCCTGCAATGGCGCCAGAAAAGAGCTTGATGTCTACTACGCAACTTTATTCTTGTAGACACGTGTTGGGCCTCCAAGCGCAGAGTTTTGTAGGACAGTAGCAATTTTCCCTCAAGTGGATGACCTAAGGTTTATCAATCCGTGGGAGGTGTAGGATGAAGATGGTCTCTCTCAAACAACCCTGCAATCAAATACAGGAAATCTGTTGTGTCCCCAACACACCCAATACAATGGCAATTTGTATAGGTGCACTAGTTCGGCGAAGAGATGGTGATACAAGTGTAATATGGATGGTAGAAATATATTTTTATAATCTGAATAAATGAAAACAGAAAAGTAGCACATAGTAAACGGGCACAAAAATGGTATTGCAATGCTTAAAAACAAAGCCTAGGGTCCGTACTTTCACTCGTGCAATCTCTCAACAGTGCTAATATAATTGGATCATATAACCATCTCTCAACGTGCAACGAAGAATCACTCCAAAGTTCCTATCTAGCGGAGAACATAAGACGGAATTGTTTGTAGGGTACGAAACCACCTCAAAGCTATTCTTTCCGACCAATCTATCCTAGAGTTCGTACTAAAATAACACGAAGCTATTCTTTCCGATCGATCTAACCAAGAGTTCGTACTAAAATAACACTAAAGAAAATTCAGATTCATAATATTCAATCCAACACAAAGAACCTCAAAGAGTGCCCCAAGATTTCTACTGGAGAAACAAAGACCAGAACATGCATCAACCCCTATGCATAGATTACCCCAATGTCACCTTGGGAATCCGCAAGTTGAGTTCCAAAACATATATCAAGTGAATCAATATGATACCCCATTGTCACCACGAGTATTCATATGCAAGACATACATCAAGTGTTCTCAAATCCATAAAAGTATTCAATCCGATAAAACAAAATCTCAAAGGGAAAACTCAATTCATCACAAGATAGAGAGGGGAAAACACCATATGATCCGACTATATTAACAAAGCCTGCGATACATCAAGATCATGACATCTCAAGAACACAAGAGAGAGAGAGAGAGAGATTAAACATATAGCTACTGGTACAAACCCTCAGCCCCGAGGGTGGACTACTACCTCCTCATCGTGGTGGCCGTCGAGATGATGAAGATGGCCACTGGAGATGATTTCCCCCTCCGGCAGGGTGCTGGAACGGTGTCTAGATTGGTTTTCGTTTGCTACAGAGCCTTGCGGCAGTGTAACTTCTGATTTAGGTTAACCCCGAGGGTTTTTGGAATATTTGTGAATTTATGGGTAAAGAGGGTGTGCGGGAGGCCACCGAGGTGGGCACAACCCACCTAGGCGCGCCTGGGCCCCCAGGCATGCCCTGGTGGGTTGTGCCCCCTCGAGGAACCCCCCAGATGCTGCTCTGGCCCATTGGTGGTCTTCTGGTCCATAAAAAATCCACAAAAAATTTCTAGGTGTTTGGACTTTGTTTGATATTGATTTCCTGCAATGTAAAAACCATGCAAAAAACAGCAACTGGCACTTGGCACTATGTCAATAGGTTAGTCCCAAAAAATGATATAAAATGACTATAAAACATCCAAGAATGATAATATAACAGCATGGAACAATCAAAAATTATAGATACGTTGGAGACGTATCATGCGTGCATGTGGTACTTAGAAAGCTTATAACATAAAGTTACTGGGTACCCCGTGTGCACGGGGTCCTTGGACCCCCATGCACATGGGGTACTACGTAACTCTTTGGGTACACTGTGCGCATGGGGTACTGCGTAAACTCTCTGAGTACCCCATGCGCACGGGGTCTTTTGGCCCTCGTGCGCATGGGGTGGTGTGAAAGTCTCTGAGTACCCCGTGCGCACGGGGCTGACTTAGCCCGTGCACACGGAGTCCGACGGGAAGAAACGGCCACCCCGAGACAAACACTATAAAACCCCCTTTCTTCTTCGTCCATCCCTAACCCTAATGTCTTGTTGAGCTCCACCATTTCTACACCTCATTTTGCTCAATAGTCTCAATTCCTCCACCCAAACTTGTTGAAACTTTGGGGATTGCGAGAGCAAGACCCGATCTACATCTTGACCAAACCAAATCGCATTCCCCGCAACATTTCTTCCCCATTGACTTGTTACTCTTGGAGCTTGGGCTCCTAGGCGGCTAGAAGTTCCTCCTAAAGCTTCCTTGCTTGTAGTGTGCTCCGGAGAAGTTTGTAAAGGTGTGATGGTCGCCTTCAAGACCAACCCTGAGTGATTCGAGGCTCATCCATTGGGGGTGACTCGAAAGAGACTACGGTGAGACTTCGTGGCGTTCCGCAAGCTTTGGCTCCGACACCTCTCTAAACGAAGAGTAGCTCTTCCCCAAGGAAGAGTGAACTTCGGGATAAAATCCACGTCCTTGCCTCACTTGTGGTTAATCCTTTCCCACACCTTACTTTGCCTTGTATGCTTGTTGGCTTTCTAATTATATTGTTGCCTAGCATATCTTGCTTTAAGCTTGCTTGTCATATAGGTTGTGTTCACCTAACCCTATTTATCCGCTAAACCTTAAAATTGACAAGAAAGATTAAAATTTGTAGTCTCCTATTCACCCCACCCCCTCTAGTTGACCTTATCGATCTTTTCAAAGTACATTAAGGGTAAAGAAAACATTTTGGCGGATGCTCTTTCCCACAAATGCATGCGTGTCACTAAACTTGAATTGAATGCCATTGGTTTTGTGCACATAAAAGACTTGTATGAGCATGATCCTACTTTTGCTATTCCTTATGCCAATTTCTTGACGCATACATCTTGGAAATGCTATTACATCAAAGATGATTATCTTATGAGAGCTAACAAACTATATATCATCGAGTCTTTTCTTCGTTTGTCACTTTTGCAAGAGGCTCATGGAGGAGGATTTATGGGTCACTTTGGAAGTGACAAGACCTTCGTTACGCTCTCCAAGAACTACTTTTAGCCCAAGATGTTTCGCGACGTCTCCTGCTACACCAACCAATGTTCTACATGTAGCAAAGCTAAGTCTAAAGCTCAATCCCATGGTCTCTATATGCCACTTTATATTCCATATCACCCATGGGAAGATATTAGTATGGACTTTGTGCTTGGTTTGCCTAGAACTTGAAATGGCAAAGATTTTGTATTTGTTGTTGTAGACCATTTCTCTAAGATATCACATTTTATCCCATGCAACAAGATAGACGATGCTTCACATGTTGCCAATCTCTTTTGTAGGGAAGTCGTGCATCTACATGGACTGCCCAAGACTATCGTGTCGGACCACGACGTCAAGTTCCTAAGTTACTTTTGGAAGATGCTATGCGCCAAGCTCGGAATCAAGATCTTGTTCTCTTCGGCATACCATCCATAAACCGAAGGCCAAACAGAGGTCATGAATCGGATGCTATCTACTCTACTATGCGTTTTGATCAAGAGAAACGTCAAGGAGTGGGAGGAGTGTCTACCCGTCATAGAGTATGCCTACAATCGCGCAGGACATTCGACTACCGGCAAGTCCCCCTTCGAGGTCATCTACGGTTTCAACCCGTTGTCCCCATTGGACACTCTACCTCTACCACTACAAGAGCGCATCAACATGGACGCGAGTGCACAAGAGAGCTATCCCAAGAAGGTGCAGGAAGATACAAGGCACACCATTGAGCACCAAGTACAACACCTCGCGACCAAGATCAACACTAACAAGAACCCCATGATATTCAACACTGGAGATCTTGTGTGGCTACACCTTCGCAAGGACTGCTTCCCAAACAAACGCAAGTCCAAGCTTCTACCTCGAGCCGACGGACCCTTCAAGGTGCTAGAATGCTATAACAACAACGCCTACAAGATCAACATCCCTCGTGACAAGTACTCCATGAGCGACATCTTCAATGTCAAGGATCTCTCTCCCTACCATGGTGATGAGGTTTCCGATCAAAGATCGGATCTTTCCCAAGGGGGGAGATGATGCGGAGCATCCTACGGTCATCCCCATGGAACTACCTTTGTCTCCCAAGACACCATGCGGACCGATGACACGAGCTCGTGCAAGGGCTATCGAGAACGAGGTTAACTCTCTCCTTTTTGAAGTCCCCTTTGACCCACTTGAGACATGGCTACTACCTCAAACAGGGACACTTTGCATGCTTAGGTACCAAGGAGAAGTTATGGTGCAAGATGGATGTCAAGAGCATGGAGAAGAATCTGCCCAGTCTAGAAATCCCGGTACAACCACCCAACCACCGGTCAACTACCACCCGACTAGTACAACCGCTCGACCACCGCCCAACTACTGGTCCAGCTTCTGTGATCGAGCGGCACAAGACCGGTACCACCTCATTTTCCCCCAGTTATGGTAAGACTGGTACAACCACCTCAACCACTGGTACAACCGCTAATTACCTCCGGGAACACCTCCAGGAGCTAGTGCAAGAGCTCCAAGCGGTACAACCGCCCCCATGACTGGTACTACCGCCCTGCCTGTGCGTAGTGAAAGGGGTTTCGACCCATGTATCCCCAGCTTACCTCTTGGACTAAAAATACTCGTCTCCTAGCTCCGAATTAGGGTTAGCATTGGTTTAGCTCATACTAGAGATAGAGCTATGCTCATCCACTTGATACTACTCCCGTTGGAGACCGAGGCCTCCTAGGAGAAGATCCCCCAAGTGGATTCAAGACCCCGTCAAGGGAAGATCCCCTCATGGATTCAAGCCCCCATCTCCTCACAGATTGGGAAGAACTTGCTATCGTTTTTATCGTGTCGTGTTGGATTTGGATCGTGTGTCTCTTTGTGTACTTGGATCTAGCACATGTGTAATCGAATCTAATTGATTTCAGTGTTTCCTCTCCACTACTGCAGGATGCTGCTAACGCAACACTACGATCAGAGACCCTTCGACGAAACTGTGTGCGATGCAATAATCACAAACGGTGGTGTAAAAGAACCGTAAAAAAGGTGCAAAATGTTTGCGATGGCAGAGCCATCAAACACGGTTCAGATTTTAGTTGTGTGTGCGATGCAGGGCATATGGTTTAGTTCAATTAATTTTTTGCGATGAGGCAGAACAAAAGAAACGGGCAGCTATATGAAGGCGTGTGCGATATACGGCATACGGTTCACTCGGATGAACTGTTTGTGATGAGGAGGAACAATAGAAACAAGCAGCTAGATAAAGGTGTGTGCGATTGAGGGCATACGCATCAGAAGGATTAACTATTTGCGATTAGGCAACAAAACAGAAACGGGTCAGCCAAATCAAAGTGTCTGCGATTGATGGTATACACTTCACACGGATGAACTGTTTGCGATTAGCCACAACAAACAGAAACAGTTAGATAGATCAACGTGTGTGCGCTAGACGGCACACACATTCTAATTAAAAGAAGCGTGTGTGATGGTAATAACAAGCACGCGCGGTTGTTGGAACAAGACGTGTGCTGACATTGCCTATTGCGGTGCACCCTATGGTGCAAACGCCACGTACGTGGCCGAGAAGGCATGCCCACGTTATGCCTTTCGGGAATAGTGCCGCACTTATAACCGTCAATAGATTTTCAGCCTGGATCCCGTCACATTCCAAATTGCAAACATGTTCACACCGATCAAAACCTAAACGGTTTCCCACTTAGGAGCGTATTAGTTCTCTGTTATAAATACTACGACTCCAAGATGACTGCACATTCCTCCTTAACTCCTCATCCACAAAAACAAACAAGTCATTTATCATCGTTCCCTTGCGTCTGACATGGCCAGCGTGAGTTCTGGGTCGAGAGATTGCCACCAGAGAGATGTGAGCATGGAAGCGGAAGCACGAGAGATGTCCCGCCTCGCCGCGAACGCAGCCGGCATGTCCCGCCGCATGGCCGTAGCAGCACAAAGGTCCCGCCATGCCGCCAAATCAGCACAGAGGTCCCACGGCGCCGTCGATGCAACAGACTGGTCCGGCCGCGCCGCGGAAACAGAAGAGATGTCCCGTCACGCCGCGAATGCAACAGAGATGTCCTCCCACGCTACGACAGCCTGGGAAAATGTCTCGCGGGCAGGTGAGGACTCTTACAAGCGCATGCATGCGATCGTCCATAGCCAGATGGATCAGATCTCCGGCTGGGGGAGGTTTTAGGACAACATGAAAGCCTCTTTTGAACAGGATACTGACGTCATCCGGCAACTAAATGAGAGCAATGTAAAGCTCCTGGCTGAGCGTGACCTGCTGAGGGCGAAGATCGTCGGAAGTGCAGAGCGGCAGGAGGAGACCACTGCCTTGTTGAAGAGGACCGGCGTCATCATCGAGAAACTTATGGACGAGAATGCCATGCTGCGCATCGAGCGTAGAAGGCTGGTGGAGGAATCCATGTATGCTCTCAAGCAGAAAATTGAGGACAAGAAAGAGCTCATCACCGCTTGCCGCGGAGACTAGTTCCGGCGACCTGCAGTAATGCATCAAGAAAGTAGAGATCAGCGAGCCAGATCGTTGTCTTCCTTCTTCTTTTGCCCTTGTGTATTTCGGGTGTTGCCGCATGTGGCTTTTTTTAATTATGTTCCTAAATACGTAAGACAATTATTATCCACTGTCATCGTCCTTAATATTCATCATGCTTGCTATAAGTCGCAGTCGATACTATATAGGTCCATCGGATCTTACATCAAGATCCGTGTAAAACTTTCTTTTCAGATTTTCATATTTCGCTCTTAAATCTCAGTCCAGTGAGACATATAGCCACGCCGTAGAACAGGGGCTTGGGTGCCACTAATGGAGACGTTGGGAGGAAGGTGCACGGCGGGTAGAGGTCAAAGGGCTCTCCCCCTGATGAGAACACGCAGGGGTCTGATCGCACGCCTCCCATACTCAAATAGCTACCCCGCACGGCACCTCCTAGCCAATAAAAAAGGGGACGCGTGGCGGCACGTAATTGGTAAGTAGAACACCCACGGTTTCAATAATACTTGTATTTCTGATTTGTAACATGACATCACTTGTTCCAAAATGACTTTGTTGATTGTTAATGTGTGCGCCTTCGCAAATCGGACAGAAAAATTACCACAGCATGTTGGTTCCATGTCATGACACCATGCCAAGTTTCATGATTTTCAAGCATGTTTTGGATCTACAGGAATTAAAAAACCAAGTTTCTCAATCTTTACGGCCGAGCCACGACGCCCAGATGTTTGAATTTCATTCCCATTTCTTGCATGGGACCTAGAAATTCACCCAAGGACACACATGTGATTTTTCAACCAACTTTGGTGCACTGGAGCATGTGCTTGTAGTTCAAATTTGAATTATGCACATTAAATGCCTAGAAACTCAATTAATGTATTAAAAAGGCCAAACGAACCTGGAATAATTCCAAAATTTAGCGCGATACTTCTATTTGGTCTAATCGGCCTATTTAAAAAAATTAAGGCGGGAGAAGGCAGTGTACGTATGTCGTTTCGTACACGGAGGTGACACGTTCCCTCTCGGTACCACGAGCCTTCTTGATGGAAGCTCCGGTTAACAAGAAGCTTACATCAAAGCTTGTCCCAATTCAGCCAAAAAAATTACCGCAGCATGTTGGTGCCATGTCATGACACCATGCCAAGTTTCATGATTTTTAGGTGTGTTTTGGATTTACAGGAATTAAAAAACCAAGTTTCTCAATATTTAGGGCCGAGCCACGATGCCCGGATGTTTGAATTTCATTCTCATTTCTTGCATGAGACCTAGAAATTCAACCAAGGACACACATGTGATTTTTCAACCAACTTTGGTGCACTTGAGCATGTGCTTGTAGTTCAAATTTGAATTATGCACAGTAAATGCCTGGAAACTCAATTAATGTATAAAAAAGGCCAAACGAACCCGAAATAATTCCAAAATTTAGCACGATACATCTATTTAGTCTAATATGCCTGTGTAAAAACATTAAGGCGGGAGAAGGCAGTGTATGTATGTCGTTTCGCACACGGAGGTGACACGTTCCCTCTCGGAACCACGAGCCATCTTGAGGAAAGCTCCGGTTTGCAAGAAGCTTACACCAAAGCTTTTCTCAATTCGGCCAAAAAATTACCGCAGCATGTTGGTGTCATGTCATGACACCATGCCAAGTTTCATTATTTTCAGACTTGTTTTGGATTTACATGAATTAAAAAACCAAGTTTCTCAATCTTTACGGCCAAGCCACGACGCTCAGATGTTTGGATTTCATTCTCATTTCTTGCATGGGACCTATAAATTCACCCCAAGAACACACGTGTGATTTTTCAACCAACTTTGGTGCACTAGAGCATGTGCTTGTAGTTCAAATTTGAATTATGCACATTAAATGACTAGAAACTCAATTAATGTATAAAAATGCCAAACGAACCCGGAATAATTCCAAAATTTAGCACGATACTTATATTTCGTCTAATCTGCCTGTGTAAAAAAATTATGGCAGGGGAAGGCAGTGTACGTATGTCATTTTGCACACAAAGGTGACACGTTCCCTCTCGGAACCACGAGCCTTCTTGAGGGAACCTCCGATTTGCAAGAAGCTTACACCAAAGCTTGTCCCAATTCGGCCAAAAAATTTACCGCGGCATGTTGGTGCCATGTCATGACACCATGCCAAGTTTTGTGATTTTCAGGCGCATTTTGGATTTACAGGAATTTAAAAAACCAAGTTTCTCAATCTTCTCGGCCAAGCCATGACGCCCAGATGTTTGAATTTCATTCTCATTTCTTGCATGGGACCTATAAATTCACCCAAGGACACACATGTGATTTTTCAACAAACTTTGGTACACTGGAGCATGTGCTTATAGTTCAAATTTGAATTATGCACATTAAATGCCCCAAAACACAATTAATGCATAAAAATGCCATATGGACCCGAAAAATTCCAAATTTAAACACGACACTCATGTACTAGTTGCATGTTCACTGTACGTAAATGTTCTAGCAATTCAAACACCATCCTTTCCCTCCGTAACACCATTTTGTATTTCAAAACATAATGAAAAAATCAGGTATACCACAAATAGTTTACTAGAAAGAATCATGTGGGATGCGATATAAAATATCTTGACGCACTGTGTTGTCTGGCTTACGCAAGAAGCTTCGTCGTCTACATCCACCGGCCATGCTTGAACCACACTTGCGCGCTAGTTTCTCGCGGCACCAAGCAAATTTTTTTCGCCACCGCGAAAATATCTATCTCCCCGCCCCCTCCCTCCTACCAAAAGCCACATTTCCATTGTTCCTCCTTGCTTTCCAAGTTCAAACCTTCACTGCTGCTTACTGGTAGCTCAGCCTCCTCGTCGGCGACCCTTCTTCTTGCAGCGCTGCCTCCTCGCCGGCGACCCTTCTTCTTGCAGCGCCACCTCCTCACCGGCGACCCTTCTTCTTGCAGCGCTGCCTCCTCGCCGGCGACCCTTCTTCTTGCAGCGCCGCCTCCTCACCGACGACCCTTCTTCTTGCAGCGCAACCTCCTCGCTGGTGACACTTCTTCTTGCTGCACGGCCTCCTCGCTGCTGACCCTTCTTCTTGCCGCGTGACCTCGTCGATATGGTCAGGTAATCCACACCCCACCCACACCATCCTCCTCCTTTCGCGTCCGACATGCCCCGACCGACGGAGCTACACCTTCCATCGAATTCACTGTCCCCCTTCTCTAATTAAGCGCCGCCCACAACCATTTTGCACACAGTATAATGTGGAGCTCAGTAGCATGCGCACGCACACGTGCATGAGGTCGCTATGGCTGCCATGCATGCCGACCGCCAGATCTTGGAGGAGCACCTCTTCTTTGAGGCCACCGTCGACACCGCCACGCGGTTGTCTACTTTAAAATACAGTTCGTGTTGTTTTCTCAGGCCACCGCTAGCGATTTGTCCTCTGTAATGTTAATATGCAATCTGATGTTCAGTTAACAGTTTGGTCCTCCAAAATGTAATGTTTAGTTAACACTTTGTCCAAAAATTGCTACATTTCGGAGTACTGTTATCAAGCATTCTTTATTTTGTTAACTGTCTTATCTTCTAGTACATGTTTCTATTCTGCAATGTCGTGCTCAGTTAACTATTTTGGTTCATTTCGTCTGCTATCCATTTAACTGTTTGGTTCAGTTCTGCAATTTGATTTTCATTTGCTGTGGGTTCAATTTTGTATTGTTATGCATGTGACACCAATCGAATTTGGCTCTACTCAATACATATTCTACTGATAGTATGGCAACTCTTAGTTAACCTAATCAAGATCTTCCTTATGTGTGTTGCAGGGAAACAATGGGAGACACTGCGGTTTACCATCGAGGTTTGTTCAAGCATGGTCATTTAGCTAATAGCACATTATTGTGCAGTTGCAGGAATCATTCTAATATTTGGGTTTCTTACAATTTGGTCTTGCACATGTAGGCCCTACTGTCAGAGGCTTAGGCCCACTATTTGACCCATTTTGCATATGGGGAAATGAGATGTACATGAATATCAGTCAAGTCAAGAAACTCAGAAAGATTGTTAGGATGAAGAAACTTGCGACGAATAACAGCAAGATCTTTATTTGCACAGTGAAGAAGACATCAGTCAACTATAGGATGGTACTAACTCTTTTACCTTGTTTTTACCCCTTGCGCCATTTCAAAATTTGTAACAGCGATTTATGCATATCTTTGTTTTCAGTACTTTACAAAGCAGTTCACCGATGATTACCTCTCAAACCACCTGCATGGTCAAGAGGCGAGGAAGGTATTCATTCAACACCCACAGTACAATACTGAAGTCTTGCTAAAGAGGACGAAGGTTGGGCGGGCAATTATCCATAGCCATTGGCCTAAAGTTGCAAGGACATTCAACATCACTGAAGGATCAATATTTGCCTTCCGCTTCTGTAGTTTCCCAGATGAGATTCATCTATCTATTTACCGTGTATGATGCTACTTTCCAAAGGTTTTTGATTTTGCATGTGAAACTTGGTGCTGTTGTGTAATGGTGTAACTGAGTGTCGAAGCTATCTGATGTAATTCGATTATGAAATCCTGGTTGCTTTTATACGGATATGAAATATCTGGCGTGTTTTATAAGAAATATCAATTTGATTAGTACATGGATTATCAATAATAGGCTAATTATCTTGCTTACTAGGGTTTTCTATTACAGACGGTTACTCAGACATCACCGTGGGCGATGAACTCAAACAACCCACACGGTTTCTAGAAAGTAGGCTTGTTCGATCAACAACAATCACACATGGCTTCCGGCAGTGAATTGTTTGCGTTAGGCCACCTTGCACAAATGTTTCCACATAAAGAACTATGTGTGATATACATACCTACGGAAATGATTTTCTGGGATTCACCATGTGGGATGTACATACCTATGGAAACGATTGGGTTTCGATGCTCGCCTGATCGCACACCAGCTCATTTGGTGTCCCAGGAGGGCCTATCCCCGATGATTTCTGGGTCGTGTGGGAAGGACCCCCCCTATCGCCCACACTCACTTGGCGACGGTTCCAAACACTGTCGCGGAAATGGGTTAAAAACCGTTTGTATAGCACGTCGTTGTACCAGTGCTCGTTCCCCCTCGTGTTTTCCCTCATATGTTCGTCGTGTTCTTCGGGAATCCCCCTCCAAATCGTGAAAGATTGGCCCCTAGGGTTCCATCCTACTGTTGGGGAACGTAGTAATTTCAAAAAAAAATCCTACGCACACGCAAGATCATGGTGATGCATAGCAACGAGAGGGAAGAGTATCGTCCACGTACCCTCGTAGACCGTGAGCGGAAGCGTTATGAGAACGCGGTTGATGTAGTCGAACGTCTTCACGATCCGACCGATCCAAGTACCGAATGCACGGTGATGACCCACAAGTATAGGGGATCTATCATAGTCCTTTCGATAAGTAAGAGTGTAGAACCCAACAAGGAGCAGAAGGAAATGATAAGAGGTTTCCAGCAAGGTATTCTCTGCAGGTACTGAAATAAGTGGTAACAGATAGTTTTATGATAGCATAATTTGTAACGAGCAACAAGTAACAAAAGTAAATAAAGTGCAGCAAGGTGGCCCAATCCTTTTTGTAGCAAAGGACAAGCCTGTACAAACTCTTATATGATGTAAAGTGCTCCCGAGGACACATGGGAATATCGTCAAGCTACTTTTCATCATGCTCATATGATTCGCGTTCGGTACTTTGATAATTTGGTATGTGGGTGGACCGGTGCTTGGGTGCTGCCCTTACTTGGACAAGCATCCCACTTATGATTAACCTCTATTGCAAGCATCCGCAATTACAACAAAAGTATTAAGGTAAACCTAACCATAGCATGAAACATATGGATCCAAATCAGCCCCTTACGAAGCAACGCATAAACTAGGGTTTAAGCTTCCGTCACTCTAGCAACCCATCATCTACTTATTACTTCCCAATGCCTTCCTCTAGGCCAAAATAATGGTGAAGTGTCATGTAGTCGACGTTCACATAACACCACTAGAGGAGAGACAACATACATCTCATCAAAATATCGAACGAATACCAAATTCACATGACTACTAATAGCAAGACTTCTCCCATGTCCTCAGGAACAAAAGTAACTACTCACAAATCATAAACATGTTCATAATCAGAGGGGTATTAATATGCATATAGGATCTGAACATATGCTCTTCCACCAATTAAACCAACTAGCATCAACTACAAGGAGTAATTAACACTACTAGCAATCTACTAGCACCAATCTCGGACTTGAAGACAAGAATTGGATACAAGAGATGAACTAGGGTTTTGAGAGGAGATGGTGTTGATGAAGATGTTGATGGAGATGGAGATTGCCCTCTCCCGATGAGAGGACCGTTGGTGATGACGATGGCGATGATTTCCCCCTCCGGGAGGGAAGTTTCCCTGGCAGAATAGCTCCGCCGGAGCCCTAGATTGGTTCCACCAAGGTTCCGCCTCGTGGCGGCGGAGTTTCATCCGAGAAGATGGCTTATCATTTTTCCCATCAAAAGACTCCATATAGAAGAAGATGGCCATCGGAGGGCCACCAGGGGGCCCACGAGGTAGGGGGCGCGCCCAGGGGGTAGGGCGCGCCCCCACCCTCATGGGCAGGGTGTGGCCCTCCTGGTGAAGTTCTTGCTCTTAGTATTTTTTATATATTTGGAAAACGTCTTCCGTGAAGTTTCAGGACTTTTGGAGCTGTGCAGAATAGGTCTCTAATATTTGCTCCTTTTCCAGCCCAGAATCCCAGCTGCCGGCATTCTCCCTCTTTATGTAAACCTTGTAAACTAAGAAAGAATAGGCATAAGTATTGTGACATAATGTGTAATAATAGCCCATAATGCAATAAATATCGATATAAAAGCATGATGCAAAATGGACGTATCAACTCCCCCAAGCTTAGACCTCGCTTGTCCTCAAGCGAAAAGCCGAAATCGAAAAATATGTCCACGTGTTTAGAGATAGAGGTGTCGATAAAAATAAAATACGAACATGAGGGCATCATGATCATTCTTAGAACAGAAACTTATATAATTCTTGCCATATGATTTCTAATGCTAGAGTAATAATTCAATCACAATATCAAGTATGAATCATAAACTTCATTGAAAACTAACAAACTATAATCTCGGTCATTGAAGCAATTGCAATTTATCATAACATAGGAAAGAGTCAATGTATAAGAGCTTTTCAGCAAGTCCACATACTCAACTATCATATAATCTTTCACAATTGATGACACTCAAGCAATACTTATGGGTATGGAGTTTTAATCGGAGACAGAGAAAGATAGGGGCTTATAGTTTTGCCTCCCAACGTTTTACTTCAAGGGTAATGTCAACAGTAATAGTTCATGAAAACTCACATCCAATTAGCCATATATACTAGGATCTTTCCAACATATTGTGCTTGCCAAAGGATAAAATGTAAAAAGGAAGGGTGAAGATCAACATGACTCTTATGCAATGTAGGAGATAAAAGTAAAAGATAGGCCCTTCGTAGAGGGAAGCAGAGGTTGTCATGCGCTTTTATGGTTGGATGCACAAAATCTTAATGCGAAAGAACGTCACTTTATATTGCCACTTGTGATATGGACCTTTATTATGCAGTCTGTCACTTTTATTTCTTCCATATCACACGATCGTATAAAGCTTATTTTCTCCCACACTAATAAGGCATACATATTTAGAGGGCAAATTTTATTGCTTGCACCGATGGCAACTTACTTGGAGGATCTTACTCAATCCATAGGTAGGTATGGTGGACTCTTATGGCAAAACTGGTTTAAGGGTATTTGGAAGCACAAGTAGTATCTCTACTTGGTGCAATGAATTTGGCTAGCACGAGGGGAAAGGCAAGCTCAACATGTTGGAGGATCCAAGACAATATAATTTATCTCAGATGTAAGAAAACATAGCCCATTACGTTGTCTTCCTTGTCCAATGTCAAATCTTTAGCATGCCATATTTTAATGAGTGCTCACAATCATAAAAGACGTCCAAGATAGTATATTTATATGTGAAGACCTCTCTTTCTTTATTACTTCCTATTAATTGCAACGATGACCAAAACTATGTTTGTCAACCCTCAACAACTTTTATCCATCATACTCTTTCTATGTGAGCTCATTACTCTCCATAAGACTCGCATGGTCTCTTTGTTTCTTTTTATTCTTTCTCTTTTCTTTTATTTCACTTAGGATCATGGCAAAATAATCAAGCCCTTGACTCAACACTAATTTTTATTATATAGCTCACGGACTCGATTACATAGAAGGATTATAAAGCAAAACTCACAACTAGATCATACTAAGAACTTTTATTCTACTAGATCAAGATATTACCAAAAGGATCGAACTAAGAAAAACGGTAAAGATAAAAGTGATGGTGATACGATACCGGGGCACTCCCCCAAGCTTGGCAGTTGCCAAGTGGAGTGCCCATACCAGATACTCAATTCTTCTTTGTTGGTGGAGACGGTGGTGATTTTGTTGATGGCGTAGGCTTGTCGTCCTTCTTCCAAGGCATAGGATCACCATCATAGAAGGATGATCGAGTCTCCTGAAACCTTAAATCTGCAGCCAAACTCATCCTATTGAATCTATATTCATACTCACAGTTTTGGTTTTGCAGGTCATAAATCTGGGCTTGGAGGTGCTCGATTTTCTCATGAAGCTTGAAGATGGCCTCCCCAATGTCCTTGATGTCCAGCTTGTGGTTGTTGGTGAACTCCATGATCATAATGTGATTGGAATCAAGTCCACGCTCCACCATCTCCTGACACTTGAAAACTTCTTGCTCCAATGCCTTGAGCCTGGCCTCCGTGCTTCCGGTCTTCCTTGGTCCCTCAGCATCGCGGATGTGCAACAACCCCTCACGCATCTCTATGGTTTGAGGGTGTTGTGGCACTTCTGAGAGGTAGGGGTTGATGACCTTCTTGAAGAACTGGTCCTTGGGGGCACTTGAAGACGACATGACGACCTGGATCTGTCAGAAAAACAGCTTGAAACAAAGACAGGAGATTTTTGCGTGATATGGGAGTCAAAACCCGCGGGAGATTATATAATGAATTTTTACCGACCAAAATACGTGTCGTGTACGAAAACGGAGTCCGGAGAGCACACGAGGTGCCCACGAGGTAGGGAGTGCGCCCAGTAGGGTAGGGCGCGCCCTCCACCCTCGTGGGGGCCTCGTTTCCTTCCCGGACTGCTTCTTATTTTTGTATTTTTCTAAATATTCCAAAACGGAGAAATATTGCCTTAAAAACTGTTTTGGAGTCGGTTTACTTACCGTACCACATACCTATTCCTTTTCGAAGTCTGAAACGTTCCGGAAAGTGTCTCTTATGTATTCCTCCGGGGTTACGGTTTCAATAACATTGGTTTCAACATTTATGGGATTACCTGAGATATAGTGTTTGATTCTTTGACCGTTCACCACCTTCGGATTTGTGCCTTCAAAGTTGTTGATTTTTATGGCAACGGAATGGTAGACCTCCTCGATAACGTAAGGACCTTCCCATTTAGAGAGAAGTTTTCCTGCAAAAGATCTTAAACGAGAGTTTTATAGCAATACATAATCACCAACATTAAACTCACGCTTTTGTATCCTTTTGTCATGCCATCTTTTAACTTTTTCTTTAAACAACTTGGCATTTTTGTAGGCTTGGGTTCTCCATTCATCAAGTGAGCTAATATCAAATAACCTCTTCTCACCGGCAAGTTTAAAATCATAATTAAGTTCTTTAATAGCCCAATAAGCCTTGTGTTCTAGTTCGAGAGGTAAGTGACATTCTTTTCCATAGACCATTTTCTACGGAGACATACCCATAGGATTTTTATATGCAGTTCTATAGGCCCATAATGCATCATCAAGTTTCTTGGACCAATTCTTTCTAGATCTATTAACAGTCTTTTGCAAAATTAATTTGAGCTCTCTATTACTCAATTCTACTTGACCACTAGACTGTGGGTGATAAGGAGATGCAATTCTATGATTAACATCATATTTGGCAAGCATTTTACGGAAAGAACCATGAATAAAATGTGAACCACCATCAGTCATTAAATATCTAGGGACTCCAAATCTTGGAAAAATAACTTCTTTAAGCATTTTAATAGAAGTGTTATGATCAGCACTACTAGTTGGAATAGCTTCTACCCACTTAGTAATGTAATCAACAACAACTAAAAAATGTGTATATCCATTAGAGGAAGGAAAGGGTCCCATATAGTCAAAGCCCCAAACATCAAATGGTTCAATAACAAGTGAATAATTCATAGGCATTTCTTGACGTCTACTAATATTACCAATTCTTTGACATTCATCACAAGATAAGACAAACTTACGGGCATCCTTGAAGAGAGTAGGCCAATAAAAACCAGATTGCAGTACCTTATGGGCAGTTCTATCTCCAGCATGGTGTCCTCCATAAGCTTCGGAGTGACACTTGCGTAGGATCTGTTCCTGTTCATGCTCAAGTACACAACGTCTAATAACACCATCTACTCCTTCTTTATAAAGATGTGGGTCATCCCAAAAGTAATGCCTTAAATCATAGAAGAACTTTTTCTTTTGCTGGTATGTGAAACTAGGTGGTATAAATTTAGCAACAATGTAATTAGCATAATCAGCATACCATGGAGCAGTATGAGAAGCATTTATAACATTTAATTGCTCATCGGGAAAGCTATCATCAATAGGTAGTGGGTCATCAAGCACATTTTCTAACCTAGACAAGTTGTCTGCAACGGGGTTCTCAGCTCCCTTTCTATCAACAATATGTATGTCAAATTCTTGTAGCAAGAGAACCCATCTAATAAGTCTAGGTTTATCATCTTTCTTTTCCATAAGATATTTAATAGCAGCATGATCAGTGTGAATAGTTACTTTAGAATCAACAATATAAGGTCTAAACTTATCACAAGCAAATACAACTGCTAAGAATTCTTTTTCAGTAGTAGCATAATTTCTCTGAGCATTATCTAGGGTTTTACTAGCATATTGAATAACATTTAATTTCTTATCAACTCTTTGTCCTAGAATAGCACCTAGAGCATAATCACTAGCATCACACATAATTTCAAAGGGTAAATTCCAATCAGGTGGCTGGACAATAGGTGCAGAGATCAATGCTTTCTTAAGTATTTCAAATGCTTCTACACAATCATCATCAAAGACAAATGGTATATCTTTTTGTAATAAATTAGTCAAAGGTCGAGAGATTTTTGAGAAGTCCTTAATGAACCTCCTATAAAAACCGGCATGACCAAGGAAACTTCTTATACCTTTGATGTCCTTGGGACATGGCATCTTTTCAATAGCATCAACCTTGGCTTTATCAACTTCAATACCTCTTTCAGAAACTTTATGCCCCAAGACAATACCTTCATTAACCATAAAGTGGCACTTTTCCCAATTCAAGAAAAGATTAGTTTCTTCACATCTCTGCAAAACTCGATCAAGGTTTCTCAAGCAATCATCAAAAGAAGATCCATAGACGGAAAAATCGTCCATGAAAACCTCACAAATCTTTTCACAGAAGTCAGAGAATATAGCCATCACGCATCTTTGAAAGGTAGCAGGTGCATTACAAAAACCAAAAGGTATACGTCTATAAGCAAAAGTACCAAAAGGGCATGTAAAAGTAGTCTTTGACTGATCTTTGGCTGACACATGTATTTGAGAGAAACCAGAATAACCATCTAGAAAGAAAAAAATGTGTATGTTTGGATAATCTTTCTAGCATTTGACCGATAAAAGGTAAGGGGTAATGATCCTTTTTAGTAGCCTTATTTAATTTGTGGAAATCAATTACCATCCTATAACCTGTAATAATTCTTTGAGGAATCAATTCATCTTTATCATTAGGAACAACAGTAATACCTCCCTTGTTAGGGACACAATGGACAGGGCTTACCCACTGACTATCAGCAACGGATAGATTATACCTGCCTCAAGGAGTTTTAGTATTTCATTTCGTACCACTTCTTTCATTTTAGGATTCAGCCGGCGTTGATGATCACGAACTGGTTTAGCATCTTCTTCCAAATTAATTTTATGTTGACATAGAGTGGGACTAATGCCCTTAAGATCATCAAGAGTATACCCAATAACAGCACGGTGCTTCTTCAAAGTTTTCAATAATCTCTCTTCCTCATGCTCTGAAAGGTTAGCACTAATAATAACAGGATATATCTTTTTCTCATCAAGATAAGCATATTTAAGAGTATCAGGTAACGATTTAAGTTCAAACACGGGATCAGCCTTGGGTGGAGGAGGATCACCTAGGATTTCAATAGGTAAATTGTTTTTCAGAATAGGTTCCTGTATAAAGAATACTTCATCTATTTCCCTTCTTTCATTCATAAACATGTCATTTTCATGGTCTATCAAGTATTGTTCTAAAGGATCACTAGGAGGTACGGCAATAGAAGCAAGACCAATAATTTCATCCTTACTAGGTAATTCTTCTTCATGGTGTTGTCTACTAAATTTAGAAAAATTAAATTCATGAGTCATATCATCTAAACCGATAGTAACAACATCCCTTTTGCAATCTATTATAGCATTAACAGTATTTAAGAAGGGTCTACCAAAAATAATGGGACAAAAGCTATCTTGTGGGGAACCAAGAACAAGAAAACCAACAGGATATTTAGTTTTCCCACACAAGACTTGAACATCTCTAACAATTCCCATTGGTGAAATAGTATCTCTATTGGCAAGTTTAATTGTGACATCAATATCTTCCATCTCAGCAGGTGCAATATCATGCATAATTTCTTTGTATAAGGAATAAGTTATTGCGCTAGCACTGGCACCCGTATCACATAAGCCATGATAACAATGATCTCCTATTTTAACAGAAATAACAGGCATGCCTACCACAGGTCTAGCTTTATCTTTAGCACGGGGTTTAGCAATTCTAGCAGTTTCATCACAGAAATAAATAACATGCCCATCAATATTATCAGACAAGAGCTTTAACAATAGCAACATTAGGTTCAACTTTAACTTGCTCAGGAGGTTTATATGTTTTAATATTGCTTTTACGAACTACAGTTGAAGATTTAGCATGATCCTTTATCCTAATGGGGAAAGGTGGTTTCTCAACATAAGCAGTAGGAAAAATAGGATCATTATAAGTGACAATATTTTCTTCAACTTTAATAGGTGCAGCTACTTTTACTTCTATGGGAGGATGATATTTAAACCACTTCTCCTTAGGGAGATCAACATAAGTAGCAAAAGATTCACAGAAAGAAGCTACTATCTCAGAGTCAAGTCCATATTTAGTGCTAAATTTACGAAAAATATCAGTATCCATAAAAGATTTAACACAATCAAAACTAGGTGTCATACCTGACTCCTTACCTTTGTCGAGGTCCCAATCTTCAGAGTTGCGTTTAATTCTTTCCAATAAATCTCATTTGAATTCAATAGTCTTCATCATAAAAGAGCCAGCACAAGAAGTATCAAGCATGCGATTGTTATCAGAAAGCCGAGCATAAAATTTTTGAATAATCATTTCTCTTGAGCGCTCATGATTGGGGCATGAATATAACATTGATTTAAGCCTCCCCCAAGCTTGAGTGACGCTTTCTCCATCGCGAGGTCAAAATTTTATATGTAATTGCGATCATGATGAACAAGATGCATAGGATAAAACTTCTGATGAAATTCCAATTTCAATCGTTTGTAATTCCAAGACCCCATATCATCACATAGCCTATACCATGTCGATGCATCTCCCTTCAAAGATAAAGGGAAGACCTTCTTCTTAACAACATCTCCGGGTACACCTGCAAGCTTAAATAATCCACAAACTTCATCCACATATATTAGATGCTCATCAGGATGTTTTGTTCCATCTCCTAAAAAGGATTAGCTAGCAATTTTTCTATCATACCCGAAGGAATTTCAAAGCAAGCATTTTCATTTTCATTTTCATTTTTAGTAGGTTCAGTAGGTTGAGGAGCAACTCTTTGCTCTACTGGTTAGGGTGAAGATACCCCAAACAAGCCCCTCAGAGGATTACTTTCCATAGTAACAAGTGACAGTAAATTTTAGCACACTATATAAATTTTTCCTTACCAAATTCCACCTACCAAAGGCACTTCACTCCCCGACAATGGCACCAGAAAAGAGTCTTGATGACCCACAAGTATAGGGGATCTATCGTAGTCCTTTCGATAAGTAAGAGTGTCGAACCCAACAAGGAGCAGAGGGAAATGATAAGCGGTTTCCAGCAAGGTATTCTCTGCAAGTACTGAAATAAGTGGTAACAGATAGTTTTATGATAGGATAATTTGTAACGAGCAACAAGTAAAAAAAGTAAATAAAGTGCAGCAAGGTGGACCAATCCTTTTTGTAGCAAAGGACAAGCCTGTACAAACTCTTATATGATGTAAAGTGCTCCCGAGGACACATGGGAATATCATCAAGCTACTTTTCATCACGCTCATATGATTCGCGTTCGGTACTTTGACAATTTGGTATGTAGGTGGACCGGTGCTTGGGTGCTGCCCTTACTTGGACAAGCATCCCACTTATGATTAACCTCTATTGCAAGCATCCGCAACTACAACAAAAGTATTAAGGTAAACCTAACCATAGCATGAAACATATGGATCCAAATCAACCCCTTACGAAGCAACGCATAAACTAGGGTTTAAGCTTCTGTCGCTCTAGCAACCCATCATCTACTTATTACTTCCCAATGCCTTCCTCTAGGCCCAAATAATGGTGAAGTGTCATGTAGTCGACGTTCACATAACACCACTAGAAGAGAGACAACATGCATCTCATCAAAATATCAAACGAATACCAAATTCACATGACTACTAATAGCAAGACTTCTCCCATGTCCTCAGGAACAAAAGTAACTACTAACAAAGCATAAACATGTTCATAATCAGAGGGGTATTAATATGCATATAGGATCTGAACATATGATCTTCCACCAATTAAACCAACTAGCATCAACTACAAGGAGTAATTAACACTACTAGCAACCTACTAGCACCAATCTCGGACTTGAAGACAAGAATTGGATACAAGAGATGAACTAGGGTTTTGAGAGGAGATGGTGCTGATGAAGATGTTGATGGAGATGGAGATTGCCCTCTCCCGATGAGAGGAGCGTTGGTGATGATGATGGCGATGATTTCCCCCTCCGGGAGGGAAGTTTCCCCGGCAGAACAGCTCCACCAGAGCCCTAGATTGGTTCCGCCAAGGTTCCGCCTCGTGGCGGCGGAGTTTCGTCCGAGAAGATGGCTTATCATTTTTTCCCATCGAAAGACTCCATATAGCAGAAGATGGCCACCAGAGGGCCACCAAGGGTCCCACGAGGTAGGGGGCGCGCCCAGGGGGTAGGGCGCGCCCCCACCCTCATGGGCAGGGTGTGGCCCCCCTGGTGAAGTTCTTGCTCTCAGTATTTCTTTTATATATTTGGAAAATGTCTTCCGTGAAGTTTCAGGACTTTTGGAGTTGTGCAGAATAGGTCTCTAATATTTGCTCCTTTTCCAGCCCAGAATCCCAGCTGCCGGCATTCTCCCTCTTTATGTAAACCTTGTAAAATAAGAAAGAATAGGCATAAGTATTGTGACATAATGTGTAATAAAAGCCCATAATGCAATAAATATCGATATAAAAGCATGATGCAAAATGGACGTATCACACGGCACCTCCGAGTTCAGCACACGTTCAGCTCGATGACGTCCCACGAACTCCGATCCAGCAGAGCTTCACGAGAGAGTTCCGTCAGAAAGGAGACATCATAGAAAGGAGACATCAGTACCCATATCTCAATACCCTAAAACAATAGTGGTAAATCGGTAAGAGACATCATAGATTGCACCATATCTAATAAAGTACGGTTACGATGTTCGGACACACCATTACGCTGTAGTGTTCTAGGTGGCGTGAGTTGCGAAACTATTCCGCATTGTTTCAAATGAAGACCAAACTCGTAACTCAAATATTCTCCTCCACGATCAGATCGTAGAAACTTTATTTTCTTGTTACGATGATTTTCCACTTCACTATGAAATTATTTGAACTTTTCAAATGTTTCAGATTTATGCTTCATCAAGAAGATATACCCATATCTTACTCAAATCATCTGTGAAGGTCAGAAAATAACGATACCTGCCGCGAGCCTCAACACTCATCGGACTACATACATCAGTATGTACTATTTCCAACAAGTCTGTTGCTTGCTCCATTGTTCCAGAAAACGGAGTCTTAGTCATCTTTCCCATGAGGCATCGTTCGCAAGCATCAACTGATTCATAATCAAGTGATTACAAAAGCCCATTAGCATGGATTTTCTTCATGCGTTTTACACCAATATGACCTAAACGGCAGTGCCACAAATAAGTTGCACTATCATTATTAACTTTGCATCTTTTGGCTTCAATATTATGAATATGTGTAGCACTATGATCGAGATTCAATAAACCATTCACCTTGGGTGTATGACCATTGAAGGTTTTATTCATGTAAACAGAACAACAATTATTCTCTAACTTTAAATGAATAACCGTATTGGAATAAACATGATCAAATCATATTCATGCTTAACGCAAACACCAAATAACATTTATTTAGGTTCAACCCTAATCCCGAAAGTATAGGGAGTGTGCGATGATGATCATATCAATCTTGGAACCACTTCCAACACACATCGTCACTTCACCCTTAACTAGTCTCTGTTCATTCTGCAACTCCCGTTTCGAGTTACTAATCTGAACAACTGAACTAGTATCAAATACTGAGGGGTTGCTATAAACACTAGTAAAGTACACATCAATAACATGTATATCAAATATACCTTTGTTCACTTTTCCATCCTTCTTATTCGCCAAATACTTGGGGCAGTTCTACTTCCAGTGACCAGTCCCTTTGCAGTAGAAGCACTTAGTCTCAGGCTTAGGTCTAGACTTAGGCTTCTTCACTTGAGCAGCAACTTGCTTGCCATTCTTCTTGAAGTTCCCCTTCTTCTCTTTGCCCTTTTCTTGAAACTAGTGGTCTTGTCAACCATCAACACTTGATGCTTTTCTTGATTTCTACCTTTGTCGATTTCAGCATCACGAAGAGCTTGGGAATCGTTTCCGTTATCCCTTACATATTATAGTTTATCACGAAGTTCCAGTAACTTGGTGATAGTGACTAGAGAACTCTGTCAATCACTATATTATCTGGAAGATTAACTCGCACTTGATTCAAGTGATTGTAGTACTCAGACATTCTAAGCACATGCTCACTAGCTGGGCTATTCTTCTCCATCTTGTAGGCAAAGTGCTTGTCAAAGGTCTCATACCTTTCGACATGGGCATGAGTCTGAAATACTAATTTCAACTCTTAGAACATCTTATATGTTCTGTGACATTTCAAAACATTTTTGAAGTACCGGTTCTAAGCCGTAAAGCATGGTGCACTAAACTATCAAGTAGTCATCATACCGAGCTTTGCCAAACGTTCATAACGTCTGCATCTGCTCCTGCAATAGGTCTGTCACCTAGCGGTGCATCAAGGACATAATTCTTCTATGCAGCAATGAGGATAATCCTTAGATCACGGACCTAGTCCGCATCATTGCTACTATCATCTTTCAACATAGTTTTTCTCTAGGAACATATCAAAAAATAAACGAGGAGCTACATCGCGAGCTATTGATCTACAACATAGTTATGCAAATACTATCAGGACTAAGTTCATGATAAATTAAAGTTCAATTAATCATATTACTTAAGAACTCCCACTTAGATAGACATCCCTCTAGTCATCTAAATGATCACGTGATCCAAATCAACTAAACCATGTCCGATCATCACGTGAGATGGAGTAGTTTTCAATGGTGAACATCACTTTGTTGATCATATCTACTATATGATTCACGCTCGACCTTTCGGTCTCCAGTGTTCCGAGGCCATATCTACATATGCTAGGCTCGTCAAGTTTAACCCGAGTATTTCTGCGTGTGCAAAACTGGCTTGCACCCGTTGTATATGAACATAGAGTTTATCACACCCAATCATCACGTGGTGTCTCGGCACAACGAACTTTGGCAACGGTGCATACTCAGGGAGAACACTTGTACCTTGAAATTTAGTGAGAGATCATCTTATAATGCTACCGCCGAACTAAGCAAGATAAGATGCATAAAGGATAAACATCACATGCAATCAAAATATGTGACATGATATGGCCATGATCATCTTGCGCCTTTGATCTCCATCTCCAAAGTACCGTCATGATCTCTATCGTCAGCGGCATGACACCATGATCTCCATCTCTTGATATCTATCAATGTGTCGTCACATGGTCCTCTCGCCTGCTTTTGCAACTATTGCTATCGCATAGCGATAAAGTAAAGCAATTACATGGCACTTGCATCTTGTGCAATAAAGAGACAACTATAAGGCTTCTGCCAGTTGCCGATAACTTCAACAAAACATGATCGTCTCATACAACAATTTATATCTCATCATGTCTTGACCATATCACATCACAACATGCCCTGCAAAAACAAGTTAGACGTCCTCTACTTTGTTGTTGCAAGTTTTACGTGGCTGCTACGGGCTGAGCAAGAACCGTTCTTACCTACGCATCAAAAACCACAACGCGGTATGGTGATTGCTTTTTGATCTTCAGAAAGAACCCTGTTCATTGAATCCGATTCAACTAAAGCTGGAGAAACAGACACCCACTAGCCACCTGCGTGCGAAGCACATCGGTAGAACCAGTCTCGCGTAAGCGTACGCGTAATGTCGGTCTGGGCCGCTTCATCCAACAATGTCGCTGAATCAAGAATCAACTAGTGATGGCAAGTAATATGTATATACCCACGCCCACAACTCCTTTGTGTTCTACTCATGCATATAACATCTACGCATAAACCTGGCTCGGATGCCACTATTGGGGAATGTAGTAATTTCAAAAAAAAATCCTACGCACACGCAAGATCATGGTGATGCATAGCAACGAGAGGGAAGTGTATCGTACACGTACCCTCGTAGACCGTAAACGAAAGCGTTATGAGAACGCGGTTGATGTAGTCGAACGTCTTCACGATCCGGCCGATCCAAGTACCGAACGCACGACACCTCCGAGTTCAGCACACGTTTAGCTCAATGACGTCCCACGAACTCCGATCCAGCAGAGCCTCACGGGAGAGTTCCGTCAGCACGGCGGCGTGATGACGGTGATGATGTTGCTATCGACGCAGGGCTTCGCCTAAGCACCGCTATGATATGATCGAGGTGGATTATGGTGAAGGGGGGCACCGCACACGGCTAACGGATCAATGATCAACTTGTGTCTTCTAGGGTGCCCCCTGCCCCCGTACATAAAGGAGCAAGGGGGGAGGCCGGCCGGCCCCCCTAGGGCGCGCCAGGAGGAGGAGTCCTCCTCCTAGTAGGAGTAGGACTCCCCTTTCCTACTCCTACTAGGAGGAGGAAAGGAAGGGGGAAGGGGAGAAGAAAGGAGAGGCAGGAAAGGGGGCCCGGCCCCCTAGTCCAATTCGGTTTGGGCTAGGGGGGCCGCGTGCCCTGCCTCCTCTCTTCCACCACTTGGCCCATGAGGCCCAATACTTCTTCCCCGTATTCTCGTAACTCCCCGGTACTCCGAAAAATACCTGAATCACTCGGAACCTTTCCGATGTCCGAATATAGTCGTCCAATATATCGATCTTTAGGTCTCTACCATTTTGAGACTCCTCGTCATGTCCCCGATCTCATCCGGGACTCCGAACTACCTTCGGTACATCAAATCACATAAACTCATAATACCGATCGTCACCGAACGTTAAGCGCGCGGACCCTACGGGTTCGAGAACTATGTAGACATGACCGAGACATGTCTCCGGTCAATAACCAATAGCGGAACCTGGATGTTCATATTGGCTCCTACATACTCTACAAAGATCTTTATCGGTCAAACCGCATAACGGTATACGTTGTTCCCTTTGTCATCGGTATGCTACTTGCCCGAGATTCGATTGTCGGTATCTCAATACCTAGTTCAATCTCGTTACTGGCAAGTCTCTTTACTCGTTCCGTAATGCATCATCCCACAACTAACTCATTAGTCACAATGCTTGCAAAACTTATAGTGATGTGCATTACCGAGAGGGCCCAGAGATGCCTCTCCGACAATCGGAGTGACAAATCCTAATCTCGATCTATGCCAACTCAACAAGCACCATCAGAGACACCTGTAGAGCACCTTTATTGTCAGGTCAACCCCGTTGACCATGTTATATGACCAAAATACCCCTAGACCCACATGTCAGCTTTCTCTATCTCATAATGATAAGTGTGAGCCCCACTTATTAAGAGTAAGCAAGCAAACGATTCTAAAGGAAAATAAAACATTGTTGGGATCAAGTGGGACCCACACTTTATCGTAGTGAGATAGAGGGAGAGCTGACATGTTGGTCCATTGGTATTCTGGTCATTATAACATTATAAACGGGCTTTGAGCTGACAGTAATGGTGTCTAGTGGCATTTTTCAGCAAGCGCCTAACGGACAGATGGCACTTTTGAGGAGTTGAAATTCCTAGTGGCAAAACTGAGTAGTGAGACACAACTAGTGGCATAAATGATAAAAACCCTTCTTTCAATATATTAAAACATTATTCAAATTTTTTATATTTACAAAAAATGTCCATGAACCTTTCAAATTTCATGATTATTAAAAATGTTCATGAATTTGGTAAACACCCAATTCTTTACAAATGTTCAAGAAATTTTAAAAAGAAATCACGCATTTTAGAGAATTTTGATACTATTTTTGAAAAAACCACATAATGAGAAAAGAAGTAAAATAAAAAAAACAGAAAATAAAAAAGACAACAGAAACCCATCGACAAAAGGAACAAACAGAATACCTCTTACTCCCTATGTAAAGAAATATAAGAGCGTTTAGATCACTAATAGTAGGGATGGCAATGGGTACCCATTACCTACGTACCCTGCGGGTAAAAACCGGTAAGGGTATGGGACAAAAAAATCTCTATGGGTATATAAATAGGGAAATGTTAAACCCATCGGGTAGAGCGGGTACGGGTATGGGATCATATAACCCATACCCACGTACCCATGTACCCATATAAAATTTGTATGAACTCGAAATTATCTCTTCACTTTGTCATGAATTTGTGAACTCAAAATATATGACAATATGCTGATGTTTTGATGTGTTGTTGTTTACGGGAAAGTGATGTTGTTTATTAAATATATTGTTGTTTATGATGTGTTGCTGTTTAAAATGTGTGTTGTTATTATAATCTATTGTTGTTTATAGATTATAATTATATGTTGTTTTTTATGACAATGAGTTGTTCAAAATGATATTTTGCAAACATGGGTAATTTTACCCACAGATACCCATCTACCCTGTTGGGTAATGGGTATGGGAAAAAAGTATATCCATTGACGGGTATGGGTAAGAGTGATAGGTAAGTTTATAGAGAATGAGTAAGGGTATGAGATGGCTTAACTCATATCCAAACCCTGCAGATGCTATCCCTAACTAATAGTGATCTAAACACTCTTATTTGTACTGTTTCGGAGCCCAGCGTAGCTAGTTCCGTACGTGATGGGCTTCGGCCTGTGTTAACAAGGCGTGGCTATGTGCCGCCTGATGCGACGCCAAGGAATGGCTCGCCTGCAGGGAGCCGAAACTAGGCCGCCCCAGTAACCAGGTGCCGTGACGTGCTGATCTATATATGGGTTTTTATCAGTTATGCCACTAGTTGCGTCTCACTACTCAGTTTTGCCATTAAAAATTACACATACTCAAAAATGCCATCGAACCGTGAGATGCTTGCTCAAAAATGTCATTAGATATCTCAAAAATGCCATTATTTCGTTAGATGTTTGCTAAAAAATGCCATTAGACGTTGTTATTTTCACATCAAACCCGTTGACCATGTTATATGAAAAAAAAATAAACCTGGACCCACATGTCAGTTCTCTTTATCTCACAATGATAAGTGTGGCCCCACTTATCAGGAATAACCAAACGAATAATTCTACAGGAAAATAAGAATGCCGTTGGGATCAAGTGGACCCCACACTTTATTGTAGTGAGATAAAGGGAGAGCTGACATGTTGATCCATAGATATTTATGTCATTATGACATGGAAAAAGAGATTTGAGATCACAATAATGATGCCCAGTGGCATTTTTGAGCATGTGTCTAACGAAGCGATGGCATTTTTGAGCAGTTGAAATTCCTAGTGGCAAAACTGAGTAGTGGGACACAACCGATGGCATAAGTGATAAAAACCCATATATCTTTACATAAATTTTGATAAATGTTAATCTTGCATTTAAAAAATTGTAAAACATGTATAGAAAAATGTTTCTGTTTATATTTTTTTATAAATGTGAATGTAAAAAGTAGAAAATGCAATCATTTATATGGAAATGTTAATCATATATACAAAAAATGTTTATAACAATTATAGAATTCCACACATTTCAAGAGAAGTGTATGTGACATTTAAGAAAATGACTATATAAATGTAAAATTGATTGTGTAATTCATAAAAAATGTACATTACATTTAATAGAATCTTTACAAGTTTCGAAAATCTGTTCGTGACCTTTTCAAAAAATGTTTCTATAACGTACAACAATGTTGCATAGTACAAAAAGAATGTTTCTAGGCCCACCAGCATATAGCGATCATGTATGAGTAAACTGAAAGTTGCCTCTGACAGCCACTGGTTTGCACCAACTCCATCATTTTGCAACACATAAAATCTGAGTGGATTCCTTCGCATAAAATGCCCAACAGAAATATTAATATGCATAGTGGCGTTTTCGCGGCCACCAGTACAAGTCTGGCAGGTTGCCTAGAGCCGGGTTATTGGATCCTGTAAGCAAACATATCCAATTGTCATGTGTACCAGTGTTCCACTCTCCAACACCTGAAGAGAAAATGAGGAGTACAAGCTTGGTGTGCACTGCGCCAAGTAAATAACTCTAGAAGACGTGTCGTCCTCATGCTCGGCGATCGGAGGAGCAGGGAAGGGCTTGAAACGCAGCATGTCTGGTGCTGTACTAAGGCGGCTAGGTCATCGGGGATGGGAGGTAGCAGGATGAGCACCAGGACACGTGGTCACGGACAACCAGGTCCCTCACAAAGACGCTTCAGTTCAATTTGATCCCCTCTGGGACGCCGACAAGGAGGACATGGTCGTTCCACAAGTCACGCCAACACCAGCGCACGACGCTGCGGAGGTGGGTGCACGAGAATACGACAAAGTCAAACCTAGAGAAGGCGCTCGCGGCGGCGACGACTGGGCTAGATGCAGCGGTGACCGGTCCCACCTCGACCGAGGATGAGAAACGATGCCTAGTAGAGGTGGCGGGTGGCGACTGCGGAAATGGCGGAGAAAGCGGTGATTCGTGACAAGGCGGCAAATGGGCACGCGGTCCATGGACGCGCGGATGAGGTCAACAATCTCAAGGTGGCTATACAATTATGAAATTATACTCGCTCTGTCCAAAATTACTTGTCACAAAAATGGATATATTTAAAACTAAAATAAGTCCAGATACATCTATTTCTCCAACAAGTAAATTCCACACAAAGAGAGAATATGAGAATTATATGTTTATGATAATTATAAAATTTTGCACATTTCAAAAGAAATGTATGTGACATTTAAGAATTTTTTTATACAAGTGTAAAAAGTTGTCTTTGTAATTCATAAGAATGTACACTACATTAAAGAAAATATTCACATGTTTCAAAAATGTGTTCGTGACATTTTCAAAAAATCTTTCTATATGTACAAAAATGTTGCATAGTTGAAAAATGATCTTATCATTCAGAAATGTTTCAACATGCCTTTAAAAAATTCACATATTTGAAAACATGTTTTGTAAAAAAGGTTAAGCATGTATTTGAAAAATGTTAAATGGGTATAAAACAAATGGTTTCAATATATATGAAAAATGTACAACATGTATAAAAAATAGATATGTATTGAAAATAAAACCAATGAAAAGTGACAAAAGGAACAAATACAAAATCAAAGAAACAAAAAAACCTAGAAAACCAAAGTATAAGAAAGGAGAAACTAAGAAAACATTGAAAAAACAAAGAAACCCGAATCATAAGAGAAGAAAAGAAGGAAAACGAAAAGCCAGTTTCAAAAATCTTCACAAGTTTCAAAAATTTGTTCGTGACCTTTTCAAAAAATGTTTCTATAACGTACAAAAATGTTGTATAGTTCAAAAAAAATTGTGTCTACGCCCACAAGCATATGACGATCATTTACGAGTAAATTCAACATTGCTCTGGCAGCAACTGGTTTGCACCAACTCCATCATTTTGCAACACATAATACCTGAGTTCAGGAGTCAAATACTCATTAACAAACATGTCAATTGTTCCATTCCCTGCCTCTAGAATGACACCCATGTTTCACTGGTCCCAGGCACGAAGTCGACAGTAGAGAAACCCATGCTCCATGTGTCGAGCATAAGCAACTTGCTTACCGGATGCGTGGATTCTTTTGCATAAAATGCCCAACAAAAATATCTTTGTGCATAGTGGCGCTTTCGCGGCCACCAGTACAAGTCTGGCAGGTTGCCTAGAGCCTGGTTTTCAGATCCTGTAAGCAAACAGATTCAATTGTCATGTGTACCAGCGTTCCTCTATCTAGCACCTAAAGAGAAGATGAGGAGTTCAAGCTTGGTGTGCACTGTGCCAAGTAAATAACTCTGGAAGACAAGTTATCCTCATCCTCGGCGACCGGAGTAGCAAGGTAGGGCTTGAAACGCAGCATGTCTGGTGTTGTACTAAGGCGGCTAAGTCGCCGGGGATGGGAGGTAGCAGAATGAGCACCTGGACACGGGATCACATACAGTCAGGTCCCTGACAAAGACGCTCCGGTTGAATTTGATCCCCTCTGGGACGCCGACAAGGAGGACATGTTCGTTCAAAAAAATGTTTCTACGCCCACAAGCATATAACGATCATTTACGAGTAAACTGAACGTTGCCTCTGGCAGCCACTGGTTTGCACCAACTCCATCATTTTGCAACACATAATACCTGAGTTCAGGCGTCAAATACTCATTAACAAACATGCCAATCCTTCCATTCCCCGCCTCCCGAATGACACCCATGTTTCACTGATCCCAGCCTCCCATGCAGGAGGTCGACAGCTGAGAAACCCATGCTTTTTGTGTCGAGCATGAGCAACTTGCTCACCGAATCCGTGGATTCCTTTGCATAAAATGCCCAACAGAAATATCTTTGTGCATAGTGTGGCGCTTTCACGGCCACCAGTACAAGTCTGGCAGGTTGCCTAGAGCCGGGTTTTCAGATCCTATAAGCAAATAAATTCAATTGTCATGTGTACCAGCGTTCCGCTATCCAACACCTAAAGAGAATATGAGGAGTTCAAGCTTGGTGTGCACCATGCCAAGTAAATAACTCTGGAAGACATATCATCCTCATCCTCGGCGACCGGAGTAGCAAGGTAGGGCTTGAAACGCAGCATGTCTGGTATTGTACTAAGGTGGCTATGTCGTCGGGGATGGGAGGTAGCAGGATGAGAACCTGGACACGGGGTCACAGACAGCTAGGTCCCTGACAAAGAGGCTCCAGTTGAATTTGATCCCCTCTAGAATGCCGACAATGAGGACATGGTCGTTCAAAAAAATGTTTCTACGCCCACGAGCTTATAACGATCATTTACGAGTAAATTGAATGTTGCCTCGTGCAGCCACTGGTTTGCACCAACTCCATCAGTTTGCAACACATAATACCTGAGTTCAGGGGTCAAATACTCATTAACAAACATGTCAATCCTTCCATTTCCAGCCTCCAGAATGACACCCATATTTCACTGGTCCCAGCCTCCCAGGCAGGAGGTCGACAACTGAGAAACCCATGCTTCGTGTGTCGAGCATGAGCAACTTGCTCACCGAATCCATGAATTCCTTTGCATAAAATGCCCAACAGAAATACCTTTGTGCATAGTGGCGCTTTCGCGGCCACCAGTACAAGTCTTGCAGGTTGCCTAGAGCCAGGTTTTCAGATCTCGTAAGCAAACATATTCAATTGTCATGTGTACCAGCGTTCCCCTATCCAACACCTAAACAGAAGATGAGGAGTTCAAACTTGGTGTGCACCGTGCCAAGTAAATAACTCTGGAAGACATGTCGTCCTCATCCTTGGCGACCGAAGTAGCAAGGGAGGGCTTGAAACGCAGCATGTCTGGTGCTGTACTAAGGCGGCTAGGTCGTCGGGATGTGAGGTAGCAGGATGAGCACCGGGACACGGGGTCACAGACAGCCAGGTCCCTAAAAAAGACGCTCCAGTTGAATTTGATCCCTTCTGGGACGCCAACAAGGAGGACATGGTCGTTCCACAAGTCGCGCCTACGCCAGCGCGCGGCATTCGGGAGGTAGGTGCACGAGAATACGACAAAGTCAAGCTTGGAGAAGGCGCTCGCGGCGACAGCGGCTGGGCTAGATGCAGCGGCGACCAGCCCCACGTCGAATGGGGATGGGAAACAATGCCTAATAGAGGTGGCGGGTGGCGAGTGCGGAAATGGCAGAGAAAGCGGTGATTCGTGATGAGGCGGCAAATGGACACACGGTCTATGGACGCGCGGATGAGGTCAACAACCTCAGGGTGGCTATACAATTATGAAATTATACTAACTTTTATCCGAAATTATTTGTCACATAAATGAATATATTTAGAACTAAAATACGTCTAGATACATCTATTTCTTCGACAAGTAATTTCAGATGAAGAGAGTATATGAAAATTATATGAATGTTTATGACAATTATAAAATTTTGCACATTTCAAAATAAATCTATGTGACATTTAAGAATTTTTTATACAAGCATAAAATCTTCACAAGTTTCAAAAATGTGTTCGTGACATTTTCAAAAAATGTTTCTATATGTACAAAAATGCTGCATAGTTCAAAAATGATTTTATCATTCAGAAATGTTTCAACATGCATTTTAAAAATACACATATTTGGAAAAAAAAATATTCAATACATATTTTTGTAAAAAATGTTAAGCATGTGTTTGAAAAATGTTAAATGGGTATAAAACAAATGGTTTCAATATATATGAAAAATTTATAACATGTCTAAAAAATAGATTATGTATTAAAAATATAAGCAATGAAAGTGACAAAAAGAACAAAAGCAAAAGCAAAGAAACAAAAAAAATAAAAATAAAGGAAACCAAAGTATAAAAAAAGGAAAAACTAATAAACCATTGAAAAAACAAAGAAAAACGAATCATAAGAGAAGAAAAGAAGGAAAACGAAAAAACCATACCGAACCCATCGACTGAACAAGGTCGAGCGTGCAGCTAGCGATAATAGCTAAGTGGAATTATAAAAACGGACGGCTTGCTTGCTTCTCGCTAGTTAGAAGTGGTATATAAAAACCACAGCCAGGGCTATGCGTCGCCCATACCATCAATTCTAACCAGCCAGAAGCAAGCAAGCGTCCTCTAGAACGGACGGCTACTGGGCTGGTCCAGGAAATACTCCCTCAGTTCGGAAATATTTGTCCTAGAAATAATTGTATCTAGATTTATTTTAGTTATAGATATATTCATTTTCAACCATTTTTAAGACAAGTATTTCCGAACGGAGGGAGTAGAAGCTTCGTCGCGCTTATTTGATTTTCTGTTTCGTTCGTTCCATTGTACTAGTTTTTAGTCTGGTTTTTCTCACGAGTTTTTTTGACTATTTTTTCCTTTTGATATTTTTGTCTTAGATAATTGTCTATGCATTGCAACATGATGTAAATATTATAATATATTAGCATGTGATTACCTGTCCATATTTATGTGATTGTATAAATAAATATTTATAAACGCTCGCCCATGATTTATCTACCTAAATAAAATTCACTTATTTGGTAATAACTTGAAACTGTTCCCGTGTAGCCTCACCTTGGCGGCTCGGGGGCAACCATACAACCAAGCGCCGCCTCCTCCTATCCATCCCTCCCCTACGTCGTCGTCGGAGGATGCGGGTGTCAAAGGCCGCGTGGCTGATGATGCCGGCGGTGTCCTTTTCTGCCGCGCTCCGGTGGGCGTGGGTGATGCCTCCTCTGCTCAGTGTGTCTCACCTCCTCCTCTCCTCGCCGTCCCAGACTCATTGATGTCCACGGAGCTTGCACTCTGGTGATGGGTGACGGCAATCTTCGTTGCGGATCCGTGGCTAGTGGGGTTGCGGGTCATTCCCATCGAGATGGCGTCATCTGGCTCAATTTACTCAGGTGGCGTCGCTGCAGATGCCGACGATAAATGGTAGGCCCGAGGCTGTTGGTGCTGCGGCAAGCGGGCACAACACTTTTGGTTCTTGACCACTGATCAAATTTGCTTCTCGTGCTCCATATCCGGGAATGTTGGCTTCTAGACTGATGGGCCTGGACAGGGCTCTCTCCAGCGGGGTGACAGTGTGCGGTGGCGTGCTTCATCATCGGTGTTCGTCTGTGCTGCCACTTCAGCCTGTGGCGGCGTCCTCGCTGTGGATTGTGGTTGCCAGCAAAGGTCTTCGTGAGTGTTCCTTCCTCCATACCCAGTGGTTACCTTAGCCAGTGGAATCTATGAACGACGGCTTGACGCAAATGGTTAGGTCGTGCAGTGGCGTCAGACCGGTTGTTTAGCCCATCGCATGTAGTTGCCGGCATCGCGGAAAAGTGTTGGCGACAACACATGATTAACTTTGATCTGGTAGTACTACTCGAGTACCCGGTCTTGAGCTACGGGGTGAAAACCTAGGTTAGACCCAAGTTGGTTATGCATGGCGATGTTTTTGATCATTACCTTACTGAATGCATTGCTCAGATTTTCTCGAAAGTTCTTCAGGGTGAAAACATAGCATCTGGCGTATGTTGGTTGGATCCAGTGGACGGCGACGCTTGAACGTCGCTCCCTTCCTGAAGGCGTTGCTGTTAAAAAACTTCGTTATCCTTGTGGTGTCAAAAGATGGTTGGTGTGGATATGGCCATTGTTGTAATTTGTCAATAGCATATTTGATCATTTGGGGCATTTTTTTCTTTTCTTCCCTGCTTAGGCATAGCTTTGATCTTATATGACTTTGCTATTTGTCAAGGTTTTTTAATTTGCATGTGTGTGTTGGTGTTTGCTATGTGCATCCTAGCTATGCAGAGACCGAATGTATGCTCATTATGTTTGTATCCGCTTGATGCTTCATTTCAGTCAATAAAATCCACCATTTGTTAAAAAAATTGGTAATGACCTATTGGCTTACCCAAAAAAACAATTTTAATAGGTAAGTCCATAAAAGGCGGAGTAGTTAAGACGTCTGCAAGAAGAATCGATGAAAGAACAAAAGGGTGAAGGAAAAAAATCAAAACAAAAAGAGGAGCGAGGAAACATACGTAAAGATGGACGAAGCACTCTGCCTCACGGGTAAGTGAATGATATTATTATTTTTAAGTAGTGTGGATATTACATTTATTCATATTTCTCTAATGGTAAAAATATATTAAATTTCAAAAGACTTTCATTGCATGTATAAAAAATGTTCATGTGGTGAAACAAATGTGTACACAACTTTTATAAAGTATCGATAGCCCTCAAAAACACAATGTTTATCATATTTACAAATTGTTTCATAAATATATTTGTGACATTTTCATAAAATGTTAATTCAATGAAACAAATGTTGATGTAATTTATAAAAAAAGTTTGTAGAATTACAAAATGGTCATGACATAAAAGATATAATTTATACAATTAAATAAAATGTTTTGTACTACTCAAAAAATGTTCAGCACATTTTAAAAAAATATGCATTTTGATTTTTAAAAATTTTAATACCATGTAAAATATGTCCATGTAATTAAACACATATTTCATAGCATTCACAGATATGTTCAGTATGCATTTGAAAATTGTTTAACACGTATTATAAAATGTTCAGACATGTATTTGAAAGATTTTTCGTCATGTATTTGAAAATTTTGAACATGTATCAAATAAATGTTTCACGTACATACAAAAATTGTATAACTTATACTCAAAAGAGCATATGTATATTTGGAAAAAGGTTTTAAAATGAAAAATAAAAATAAAAAGAAGAAAGTAAGAAAAACAGAGAAAACCGATATAAAATACATAAAATAAAAACAAAAAGGGGAAAAAGGAACTGAAGAAAAACCAGATAGAAAAGGAAAAAACGCATGAAAGGTTCTAAAACCAGTTCAAACCGTCCGCAAAACCTTCCCAAAATCGTTTAATGGGCTAGTTTTCAATTCCCTTTTTCTAATGGGGCTTCCCAAAATTGTTTGAACGAAATTTTACAGATCCGCAATTAATATGTACATGTTTTCCGTTTCATGCAGTGTACTGTGCAACTCGAAATTTTTGAAAAAAAATTCAAGCTATTCAAACTAGGACTTCGTATTAAATTAATGACTCAAATTAATTATTCTCGAATAACTAACATGCCGTTCTCATAATTTGGTCCCCTCTCATGCCGACTAGCCATACTCATTTGTTCGCAGGAATCTACGGCTGCTCCATGACACGTACATCTCCCAAAATATCCAATGATCGATGTTATCATTTTCCGACTCATGAAAACGAAGTACTAAACGAGATTATATCAGTCATGTTCATCTTTCTTCTTTCGTAAAGAGGGATATGTTGATTGGATGCAGAGACATCTTTGGCTCCAAATTTAAATGTGGCGGATCCATTTCTTTATCTGCCAGGACAAATCAATAATTCAATTCATAGACACTAGCCTCACTAACTATTGTGCATTTACAGGATCCAAACATGCCAAAGTGCGGTACATCTATAAATACACTATCCTCCCCAATTTTGAAGGCCTCACAATCACCTGAGGTCTTCACTTTAGAATTGGGCCATCTGATTTTGACAGGTTCAACAATTTTTCAAGGAGCACACTCATTCAGGGCTTTTAACTCACTATGCTCCTTAATTTTGGATACTTTTCATTTCATTGAGGTATTTAATTTTGAATTTGGTTCATGATTTTGACCGGATCAAAGATTTTTCAAACCAACCGGAAGCAACCGGCATATAAAAACTTATCAACCCCGCGCACCCTCTCACTACCTAAAAAAAAGAAGCGTCAACGTGCAATATTCTAGCACCGATATAGTACATGCACACATCAACGCAGAAAATATCCTCACATAAGTATGGGTGGACTAGCAGATAACACAGAATCACATCACGAAAGGCCCACCAAAACATGAAAAGTGACTGGAGCTACCGGGCTCCAAGGCTCCTGGTATTTGAAATTTTTGAAAAACACAGTTTCGTTGCTTAAAAAAATCTTATATCAAATACTGAATACATACGCACATTCCTAAGGCCTGGTAAAAAGCTGAAAAAGCAATACTTTGTATTTTGGGAAATACAAAAAAGAGAAATTTCTGACAGAAAATGGCACACCTTTTCTCCTATATAGTGTCAGAAATTTGTTTTTTTCTATAGCCCAAAAAGATGAGATTTGTACCGAAACTTGCCATGGGTATTCGGAATGTGTATATCTATCCCCGCGAAAAAATTCACATTTTTTGAAACTTAAAAAATAAAAATTTCAAAATGTTTAAATATCAAGAGCAGTGGAGCTCGCGTGCTGCAATCCCCCACTCCAGCAAAACACCACATTATATAAATAAAAAGGCAAACACACTCCATCATCTCCACCACTTGCAAAACCAAATACTCCCTCAGTTCCAAACTATAGGGAGCATTAGTTTTTTGAAAAAACAAATTTCCTTAACGTTTATCAAGTTCAAGGTAAAAAAAATTGACATCCACAATATTAATTAAATAGAATATGAACACTCATTTCCCGGTGAATCTAATGATACCAATTTAATATTAAGAATATTGATATATTTTTCTACAAATTTTGTCAAACTTAAAGTGGTTTGACTTTCAAGAAAATATGCCTTATATTTTGAAACAGAAGGAGTAAAAAATTATGAAAACCCAACGAGACAAACAACGCAACAAAACGCACCCAACCCTTCTAGTATAGTGTCACAACGGCAAGCCAAAAGTTAAAAACAACCGAAAAAGCAAGAGATAAGAAGCCTCGTAGATCATGTATCCTATTACCAAGCCACCACCCAAATCATACGAATAAGACTCAAGCAACCGTCTCCCATAGGTTACACACAAAGATCATGGACGAGCAATCCTCCTCCATGTTCAGAAAAAAAACATGCAAGTATCCAACAGATAAATTTGTAGATGTCTTACAAAAATTTGAAACTTTCATAATGCTAAATACATAGTCATTCAAGCACTTATAGATAGTCCATAATAAAGAACAAACTCCCATGCGGATTCTGAGGCATTAGCTTAGGATGAATCCCCCACCTATGATTTTCCAAACTGATTCATACTATGCTTGGATGGTGGGAGGCTAAAATCAATATGGACAATACACCATAAAAGCTTAACAAGCAGATAATTTGGGAACAGATGATGAAGTGATTCCTCGTCAACATAAAAACAACATTTTGTGCAACCTTACCATCTATTCTTTTAGAGGTTGTCCTTAGTTGGGATTGATGTCATATCCAAGTATAAGATACAAATTTTAGTTTTCAATATGACTTTTGGTCTGCAAGATTTTTTTGGATGAGGTCAGAATACATAGGTTTAAATTGTGAAGCCTCTAGCGAAAGCCATCTGGTTCCTATGTGAGGTTGACCGACATCAACTTATTAACTACGGGCAACAGTCCGTCCACTTATCACCCGTGAGAGCCTATTGGATCCTTTGTTCAACAGGACTTATTCCAACAGTGAAGAAACGATAACTTCTGTCCATGAACAGTGTTGTAAAGGCACGGATATTCCAAGCTATGTGCGCAAACCCCAGCCAAGCATCATGAAAACACCTCTGCAGAAGAAAAACATTTTTGAATCTTCCAAGAAATGCGAATTCACTGATTGACAGTCACATGGAATATGGTTTTCGAGTTGGGACACTTGTTTCTAAGCAACTCCCATCGTACCTCATCTCCAGTGGGTAATGTGACGCCCCCGATTTGACCGTACACTAATCATACACGCAAACGTGTACGATCAAGATCAGGGACTCACAGGAAGATATCACAACACAACTCTACAAATAAAATAAGTCATACAAGCATCATATTACAAGCCAGGGGCCTCGAGGGCTCGAATACAAGAGCTCGATCATAGACGAGTCAGCGGAAGCAACAATATCTTAGTACGAACATAAGTTAAACACGTTTGCCTTAAGAAGGCTAGCACAAACTGGGATACAGATCGAAAGAGGCGCAGGCCTCCTGCCTGGGATCCTCCTAAACTACTCCTGGTTGTCGTCAGCGGGCTGCACATAGTAGTAGGCACCTCCAGTGTAGTAGGAGTCGTTGTCGACGGTGGCGTCTGGCTCCTGGGCTCCATCGTCTGGTCGCAACAATCAGGTATAGAAAGGGGGAAAGGGGGAGCAAAGCAACCGTGAGTACTCATCCAAAGTACTCGCAAGCAAGGAGCTACACTACATATGTATGCATTGATATCAAATGGAATAAGGGAAGTATATGTGGACTGAACTATAGAATGCCGGAATAAGAGGGGGATAGCTAGTCCTATCGAAGACTATGCTTCTGGCCATCTCCATCTTGCAGCAGAAGAGAGTAGAAGGTAAGTTCACCAAGTAACATCGCATAGCATAATCCTACCCGGTGATCCTCCCCTCGTCGCCCTGTTAGAGAGCGATCACCGAGTTGTATCTCTCACTTGGAAGGGTGTGTTTTATTAAGTATCCAGTTCTAGTTGTTATAAGGTCAAGGTACAACTCCAAGTCGTCCTGTTACCGAAGATCACGGCTATTCGAATAGATTAACTTCCCTGCAGGGGTGCACCACATTTCCCAACACGCTCGACCCCCTTTGTCCGGACACACTTTTCTGGGTCATGCCCGGCCTCGGAAGATCAACACGTCGCAACCCTACCTAGGCACAACAGAGAGGTCAGCACGCCGGTCTAAATCCTATGGCGCAGGGGTCTGGGCCCATCGCCCATTGCACACCTGCAAGTTGCGAGGGCGGTCGGAGAGCATACCTAGCAACCTCCATTACAAAGGAAGTTGTGTTATGCGGTCCAACCCGGCGCACGCCGCTCAGTCGCTGACATCACGAAGGCTTCGGCTGATACCACGACGTCGAGTGCCCATAACTGTTCCCGCGTAGTTGGTTAGTGCGTATAGGCCAATGGCCAGACTCAGATCAAATACCAAGATCTCGTTAAGCGTGTTATTTTGAAATAACCACGGACGCCGACCAGGGCCAGGCCCACCTCTCTCCTAGGTGGTCTCAACCAGCCCTGTCGCTCCGCCTCAAAGTAACAGTCGGGGGCCGTCAGGAACTCAGGCCCACCACTACCTGGATGGAGCCACCTGCCCCTTCAGCCCTCGCAACAGAATCACTTGCGGGTACTCAACGAGCCGACCCGACTTTAGTCACCACCTGTATCATATATCATTTATATAAGTATATACCCGTGATCACCTCCCTAGTGATCACGGCCTGATAGTATAGCATGGCAGACAGACAAGAATGTAGGGCCACTGATGATAAACTAGCATCCTATACTAAGCATTTAGGATTGCAGGTAAGGTATCAACAACTATAGCAACAATGACAAGCTATGCAACAGAATAGGATTAACGAAAAGCAGTAACATGCTACACTACTCTAATGCAAGCCGTATAGAGAAGAGTAGGTGATATCTGGTGATCCAGGGGGGGCTTGCCTGGTTACTCTGGCAAGAAAGAGGGGGCGTCAACAGCGTAGTCGATCGGGGCACCAGCAGCAGCGTCAGCCTCGTAGTCTACCGGAGAGAAGAGGGGGAATAAATAATGAATACAATGCAAACAGATGCATAACGATGCATGACATGACAAGTAGCGGTGCTAGGGGTGCCCTAACGCGGTATGAGGTGGTATCGGTGAAGGGGGGAAACATCCGGGAAAAGATCCCTGGTGTTTCGTGTTTTCGTACAGATGAACCGGAGGGGGAAAGTTGTGTGTTCGCTATGCTAGGGATGCGTGGCGGACTAACGGGCTGTGGATCTGGATTCGTCTCGTCGTTCTGAGCAACTTTCATGTACAAAGTTTTTCCATCCGAGCTATGGTTTATTTTATATTAATTTTAAAAGATTTAAATCATTTTTAGAATTTATTTAATTATTTAAATCAAGATTATCCAGAATAGTGCTTGTTGATGTCATCATGACGTCGGCAGTTAACCTGGTCAACCTAACATGTGGGTCCCGCTGTCATTATCTAAGACTAACTAAACAAGTTTAATTAGTTTAGTTAACTAATTAATTTAATTAATCAATTTTATTTAACTTAATTAATTAATTAATTAATTATTATTTTATTTCATTTTTTAATACATTCTGGGGTGGGCCCCGGCTGTCATTGGGCCAGGGGCCCTAACGGGTTTGGGCGCACGGGTGCGGTTGCTCACACCCCAGGCCACGAGAGGCGAGGACGAGCGCTCCTGGGGACTCGGTGGCCGGCGTCGCGGGGCCTCGGTGGCCGCCGACGGCGGAAGCAGCGCCGGTCGCGGGAGCAGGCGGCCACAGCAGCAGGAAGGGGAGGAGGCGCGGCCTCGCGGTGGAGTGCGGGACGGCGAGCTGCGCACGACAGGGAGCAGCAGGACGGTGAGAGGGGGCCAGCAGCGGGCGCGGCTGGAGCCTACGCGCGCGTGGGGCGGGAAGCTTGGGCGAACAGAGGTGTGGCCGGTGCGAGGCGTACGATGCGGCTGCGGCAATCGCAGTAGCACGGCGGCAGCAGCAGAGACGCACGAGGCAGCGAGTGAGGCCGGACGCGACGGAAGCGACTAAGCGAGCTCGCGGCGAAGGCGAGGCGCACTCAGACACGGAGCAGGGCGCGGGGCATGCACGGGTGTGGACGAGCGTGGACGGGGGAAGGAGAGGACGACTGGGGTCCTCACCGGCGTTGGTGAGCAGGGGGGCGTCGAGGAACGGGGACATCCGATGGGGAGGAGGTCGAAGACGGGGAGGCGGCGCCGATGGCGAGGGCGACGAGGTCGCACTACTAGGGAAAACCCTAGCAGTAGCGCTGGTTTTGTGCTCACTAGTAGCGCGGGTAGGCGCGCTACTAATAAGGCGCTACAGCTATTGCTTAGCAGTAACGCGTGCCGCACGCGCTACTGCTAGGACAAATAGCTGCAGCGCTTGTTCACTCCCACGCTGCTGCTAATGTAACTACTGGCAGCGTGTTTTCTTTCCATCGCTACTAGTATTGTTTTTTTATTTTTTTATTTTTAGTGTATTTATGCGCCATCGTACAAATATCGGTACAATACCAGTTATGAGGTTTACATCATTATGACCATAACAGTGTGTCAAATGAAGGTGGATTAGGTTCAAGTGGAGGCAATATGTGGTGCATGTCACAAGTATACTACTAATCCAAACTTGATCTAGTTTGGACTAGTAGTACTTTCGATGTGCACCACATGTTGCCTCCACTTGAATCTAATCCACCAGCACAAGCTATTTAATCATCATCATAATCATTAGCACCAACAATATTTATTTAATCACCACTAACACTAGCTAATAATAATCATCAGTCATTACCACCAACACTAGCTATTTTATCATCATAGTAATAGTGTAGCACATCATCATCCTCAAACTCATTTCTAGCTAATCACTCCTGCTACTCTCTCTTAGGTAAAACAATATAAAACATATGTAGCTCTCCTCCTTGATCAAGTTGGAGCATGCAGATGAACCTGTCTCCTAATTTTGGGTAGCACATCTGTTTGCTGCCCCCTAGTACTTGTCTGCGCTCCCCCATCGCATATCTGGTCCAGTCTTGCACTATTAAGCATTCATCGCTGATCTTGAATGCACTAAAGTAACATGTAGGATATCTTGGCCGTAAGCTAATAATACTCATAGTACCTTTAGTTTCGATCCCATAAGGCACAACATTCATCGGGAGTCCCTGTTGAAGAACATCGTATGGTCACATACTTAGCAATGAAATTTAGCTTCACAAATAATGTATGGAAAAGATGCACTGAGGACAAATAGTAAAAATCTTACCATCCTTCCTAAATAGATGTGACCGTAGTTCATGACGAACACTATTGGTCGCACATTTTCAGTACTAAGATTTCTAAGTCTAGGAAGAAAATTTGTCTTGACGGTATCAAGATCCTCAAGCCATGAAACATAATGACTTAGCTCCTCGCAGTTTAGTTCAGCCCCGGGACAGTAGTAGGTCCTGTCTACCAAGCGCTGGACATGTTTGCTTGCACTGAAATAAGCTGACAATACAAATTAGTTGTCAACTATTTTTGAATAAACAATATCAAAGACATAAATATGGTTGAGAAACTTACATTTTGGTGTAACTGGAGGCGTCTGCACATCGACCCAGATGTCGGTATTACCTTCAATATCATCTTCCGGACGAATATCAAAGGTGATAACCATATCAGGCTGAAATGCATAAGTCTTGCATAGTGCTCGCCATGTTTTGCATCCAAAATAGGTGTAGTCGTCTGAATTGTATAATTTTGCGTGGAAAATATAACCATGCTCGGTCTTCAAATAAGCTTTCTTTACCTCCATAGTATGACTGAAACCTATCTTATCCAATACAAAAACTCTTGCATGGCAGGGGATACGCTAGTAGAATAGTAAAAAAAAATATAAGTTGAAGCAAATGAAGCAGATGTCATGCTTAATTACGAAAAAAGACTTGTCGTTGTGACTTACTGTATCCACTTCGAAGTTCTCGTCCAGCTTGATGCTGAAGCGCCTATCATCATCTAGGAAGATTCCGTCGCACAGGCCGCGCTCGTCTTCGCAGTATTTGCAAATACCGAAATCCTTTTTGTCGTCAGACATTTCCTATGTTCATAGTTAAAACATTAATTGAAAATCGATAGAAGACAACTACCAGGATACTCAACACACAAATCCGGGGCACTCGATATTTCCTACATATTCTGGCAAAAGTCATGCCAAAATTCACGAAAAAATCCGGCATGACCTTTGCTAAAATAGGATATATCGAGCGCCTGAAATTTGCCGGAACGAAAATGAATCAACACTCCGGCAAAACATAGGCCACTCGGAGGTGTAACCTGCAAACATGACCGGCCACTTGGATATTGAGCAACACAAGATATACATTTCAAAATATCTTATAAGACTCAAATTAGCATGCATTGAATAAGCAAAAGTAAATCATCTCATGTGTCCGTACATCGTCGAATATTATCACTAATACATCCCGAATAGTGTCATACATATAACATCACTAGTACAACTAAAACCCTAGCACACGATGGGTATCGGCGCGGGCGGTGAACACCCACAGAGAAGGAACCATCACGGGATCATAGCTCCAGTGAGATCCCTGGAGAACCTGCCAGGTATTGGAGAACATGTGCTCCAACGCAAACAAGTAGCGACGGACGTGCGCGTCCTCCTCACTGACACGGTGACGCACCACCTCCGCGGAGTCCTCGAGCCTCTGGACCGTCACTGGCCCACGCAACCGCCACCAAAGAAGGTTCAGGTCAACGACAGGCTGGCTCCTCACCAACCTGCGCCCCCGGTAGGTAGCGCCTCCCAGTACCACCCCGGCGGAGCCCAGTCCCGGACATGGCCCATCTGGTCAAGCAGGTGTCGTCCTCCGCTGACTCAACGACGAGGATGCGGGATAGGCATCGTCCACGTCGATGCGGGAAAATTGCTTTAACAAAAAAATAGCAACAAGTTCTTACTAACTAGTTCTATTAATTCAACTAGTTCTTACTAAAAATAAACTTACTATAAATAAAAATATTCTAGTACCTAATTAGTACCTAGTTCTTACTAACTAATTAGTACCTAAGAACTACTGCCCTAATTACCATCTAATTTGATGAACTTATATGGGTGGAAAGTGGTAGCGGATATTCCAATTATCCAACTATAAAGTGAAATAAGTGGTCAAATTTTACTCGTTTTATGATTCATCTTAGAAATTTGATTCGTTTCCACCCTTACATGAACCCTAACTCATTTGAGCCGCATCCGCATCCGATTCGTTTTCACCCTAACTAATTTGATGGAGGTAGAAACCCTAGGCAGAGGTAGGGGAGAGGGAGGAGCAGGCGTGCTCACCTCGGGTGCCTGCGACGAGGGAGGGGCAGGCGGCGTCGAGGTCGTGGTCCGGGCTCTGGGGCGGCGTTGAGGTCGGGAGGGCGGGGGCGGCGTCCGGGGCGGCGTTGAGGTCGGGGTCGGGGGCGGCGTCCCAAGCGGCGTTGAGGTCGGGGGTGGGGCCGACGTTGAATCTGGGGTCGGGGGCGGCGTGGGGAGAGCGCGGCGGCCGAGGGGCGACGACGGCGGCGAGAGTGGAGTTGATTTGGGAGATGAAGTGGCCGTGGTGAAGGACGAACCACGTGGTTAAGTCAGAAGTACTAGTAGCGCGTTCCAGAAAGGGCGCTACTGCTACGTTAGCTACAGCGCGTTCTGGAATACACGCTGCAGCTATAGCGATTTTCTGCAGAACCCGCTACTGCTATTCCTTTCTCCTTTTTTCCCTTTTTTCTTTTATTTTTCTTTACATTTTATTTTTTCCCTTTCTCCTTTTTCTATTTCTTTCATTTTCATTTACTTTTCTACTTGTTTTTCACTTTATTTTATTTCCGTTAGCAGCAGCGCTTTACACGTAAGCGCGCTGCAGCTAAGGAGATTAGCAGTAGCGCTGGGCCATTATACGCGCTACTGCTAGGTTGGGCTAGCCATGTGCGCCCAGTTCAAACGTAGCAGCAGCGCTTTTCGCTAGTACGCGCTACTGCTAAAGTCATAGTAGTAGCGCGGTTTATTTACGCGCGCTGCTACTAAGTAGCAGCAGCGCTTGATTTTGTACAGCGCTACTGGTAAAATTCTGTGTATAGGCTTTTCCCTAGTAGTGTCGGGGCAGCGCCGGCGACGGGTGTTGGTGAGCGGCAACGGTGCGGCGCAGCTGGGGTCGCGTCGGGGATGGGCGTCGGCGACGCAGGCGTGAGATCGAGCGACGGGGTCGCGGGATCGAGCGTCGGGGGCGGGGTGCCGTATCTCGATCCAAATTCATGGGGAAGGAGTGGGGAACGAGGAGGATCGTGAGGGAGTGGGGTTGGGATTTAGGGTTAGATGAGGGAGGCCAGCCTAAGTAGGCCAAGGGAGTGGGTGGGCCGGCCTGCTAGTGGCCAGGTGGGTCAAACGACCCAGGGGGAAAGGTGCCTTGCCCCTGTTTTTATGTTTGATCGTTTTCTTTTTCTTTTTGCTTTCGTTCATTCATTTCTTTACTGTTTTTACTTTACTTGTAATTAAAAAAAATATGTAGAGGTAGCTCCTAAACTAGTATACCCAAACATACTACAGCCACATTAATTCTTAAACAAAACAAAATAGTTTAATTTTTTTATAAAACTCAAAAGGCATTTTATTATTTGTTTTTGTTATTGTTTTGTTTATTTTTGAGCATCTAACTATTTTATCAAAATGGTTTCTCCACCATAATTACTCATGATTTATTTGACCCATCTTGAACATTTTAGTTTTAACCTTAGTAAAATTTTATTTGCTTGACTTGATTTTGAATTTGACTTTGAACGAGATTTGAATCTTCGTGAGATTAGCAACAATAATCAAGGTGACGTGGCCTCATTAGTAGGGAATTACTGTAGCTTAATTATCCAAGCGTCACAGGTAACTTGTACAACCATTTTCCTAATAAGCACTTGTTTCCGATCTCAAGGCTTTCCACCTCGAGGCCACCTAGGAGGAGGCGGGTGTGTGTGTGTGTGGGGGGGGGGGTCCTTCCCCGCCCCAAACCGGTCTACAGCAACGATGGTCGTGGTGTTGGGAGGAGGTTGAGGGGAGGGTGGGGCGGGGAGGCAGCGGGTTGCAGCGCCTATCGACCACGGGTGGCGAATCTCGATGGTTAGGGTTGGGTCGGAGGGTGGCGCATGGAGAGCACAATTCTAGCCGTTGGATGGAGATCTAGCTGTCCGAAAATTCTACACTGCCGTAATTTTACATGTTTAATGTAACAATAAATGTGGTAAGTCATGATTGGATATGAGGGGAGGGGGTAAGTTGTTTCATAATACTAGACATACGTATGATTGCGGCATGTTTTTACTTACGTACGATTACTACATATTTTTACGTAAAAGCAAACGTGGAGGATTACGATTTGGGAGGGGGGAGGGGTGGAAATAACTAAAGTTTCGTTTCTTTCATTCAGGGGAAGAAAGAAAGCGATCTAGCAGCCGCAGCTAGGAGCGCTTCCTTCAGCCTCCATCCTCTAGCGGCTCCCCTCCGCCAATGACGTTTGTCATCGGTGGTGAGGGTGGTCACCGGATTCATGCATGTGGATCGTTTTGGCCTTTAGTGGCTTGAGTTTTGGGTTGTTCATCGCCTTGGCTTTGGTGCGACAATGACAGCGCTGAATAAAGATTCCTCAGATCCTATCCCAACGAGGCGACCAGTTCTATGGTTGGGGATGAATTTTAAAACTAGTTTGTTCAAGCAAGGATGATGCAGTGGCGGCGCCATCCTTGTGGTGGACATGTGTCCTCAGGCTCTGTCGTTGCGATGACGTCTGCTCCAACGCTAGTGCGGAGCTTCGAAGGTAGTCCATGAGCGGATGCAGATTGTGGACTGCATCGATGCTACTTGTGAGCCGCGTCGAGATTTTCCCCGAAAAGGAAGGGTGAAGCAGTACAGTACAAATAAGTATTTCCCTCAGTAAGAACCAAGGTTTATCGAACCAAAAGAAGAATCGCGCAAATCCTAGTGAACAACACCTGCACACACAAAAACAAATACTTGAATCCAACGCGGGCAAGAGAGTTGTCAATCCCCTTGAACTCGTTACTTGCAAGGATCAAATCTTATATAGGTAGATAGGTAAATTATAAAAGAAAAGAAAAGTAAATAAATTGCAGCAGGGTATTTTTGGTTTTTATAATATGATTAAAGTAGACCTGGGGACCATAGTTTTCACTAGAGACTTCCCTCTCGAAACAATATCATACGGTGGGTAGGCAAATTACGGTTGGACAATTGATAAAAAAACGCATAGTTATGACATATTCATGGCAATGATCATGTATATAGGCATCACGTCCGTGACAAGTAGACCGACTCATGCCTGTATCTACTACTATTACTCCACCAATCGACCATTATCTAGCATCCATCTATGGTATTTAGTTCATGAAAAACAGAGTAATGTCTTAAGCAATATGGCATGATGTAGACAGAATAAACTCAAACAATATGAATAAACCCCGTCGTTTTACCCTTAATAGCGATAATACAATACGTGTCTCACCATCCCTTCTGTCACTGGGTGAGGACACTGCAAGATTGAACCCATTACGTAGCACCTCCCCCATTGAAGATAAATCAGTCTAGTTTGCCAAACCAAACAGATAGATCAGAGAGAAATACAAAGCTATAACAATCATGCATAATAAAGTTCAGAAAAGACTCAGTTACTTACAATGAATAATCTAATCATAAACCCACAATTCATCGGATCCCAACAAACACACCGCAAAGGAATATTACATCAGATAGAACTCCAAGTAGATCAAGGAGAACATGGTATTGAAGATCAAAGAGAGAGAATAAGTCTTCTAGTTACTAGCTACGGATCCATAGGTCTGTGGTGAACTACTCACGCCTCGTCAGAATGCAATAAGGATGACGTAGAAGCCCTCCATGATCGATTCCCCCTCTGGCAGAGTACCGGAGAAGGCCTCCAGATGGGATCACGGAAGAACAGAAATTTGCGGCGGCGGAAAAAGTGTTTTGGGTGGCTCTTTGTTGGTTTGGGAATTTATAGAGGTGGAATTAGGTTAAACGAAGTTGCCTGGGAGTCACGACCTCAGGGGCCAAGCCTACCCCCTAGCTTGTGGCTCTCCCATAAGTCTTATGGCCTCCTCCCGAATCTTCTAGGGTCCCTTCTGATTCAGAAAAAATCACCGTAAAGTTTCAGCGTGTTTGGACTTCATTTGGTACTAATTTTCTGAAAAGCCAAAAACAAGCAAAAAACAGAAACTGGCACTGGGCATTGGGTTAATAGATTAGTCCCAAAAATAACATAAAATAGGATAGAATACATATAAAGCATCCAAAATTGATAATATAATAGCATAAAAAATAAAAAATTATAGATACATTGGAGACGTATCAATCGACGACATTTAGAAGATGGTGCACTACTGGAATCAGCTACTTTGCCATCTGCCAGCTCTTTGCCGTCTGCTAGCAGACGACAAAGAAGCTCTTTGCCATCAGCTACCCGAAAGCAGACGGCAAAGAGGGAGGGGCCCCACTGAGGAGCTGGTTAAAAAAATACTTAACACGGCCCCCCTCTTTGCCGTCCGCTAGCAGACGGCAAAGAGCACATTAGCGGACGACAAAGGTGGCGGACGGCAAAGGGGTGGCGGAATGCAAAGAGGGAGGGCCCCACGTAACGTTAACGACCGCGCCCCACACCCCCCCTCTCTCTCTCTTTCTCTCCCACCTCTCGCCACCGCCCCGTCGCACCACCCCACCGCCGCCCCAGCGCCCCCCGCCCCGTGGCCCCACCACTCCGCCACCGCCCCGGCGCCCCCCCGCCCCGTCGCCCCCGCCGCCCCCCGCCGCCCCAGGCCGCCCCGCCCCGCTCCTCCGCCGCCCCAGGCCGCACCGGCCACCTCCTCCACCGGCCCAGGTGAGCTCTACCTCTCCTTTTTCTTTTTTCTGTTTTTTTAGTTTTAGGTTTATGTTTAGTTTAGATTTAGTTAGTTTTAGGTTTAGGTTTAGTTTTAGTTTAGTTTTAGTTTTAGATTTAGTTTTTTCCTTTTTTTTCTTCTGTTTTTTTAGTTCTAGGTTTATGTTTAGATTAGATTTAGGTTTAGTTTTAGGTTTAGTTCATTTTAGGAAAGAAAAAGAAGAAGAAGAAAAAAACAGGAGAGGAGGAAGAAGAAGAAGAGGAAAAAGGAAAGGAAGAAGAAGAAGAGGAGGAGGAGAAGAAAAAAGAAGAAGAGGAAGAAGAAGAAGAAAAAAACAGGAGAGGAGGAGAAGAAGAAGAGGAGGAGGAGAAGAAAAAAGAAGAAAGGAAGAAGAAGAAAAAACAGGAGAGGAGGAGAAGAAGAAGAGGAAAAAGGAAAGGAAGAAGAAGAAGAAAAAAAAGGAAGAAAAGGAAGAAAAGGAAGAAGAGGAAGAAGAAGAAAAGGAAAAAAGACCCCGACCCGGCACCCCGACACGACACCCCGACCCCGAGACCCCGACCCCGACACCCCAACCCCGACCCCGACCACGACCCCGACACCCGACCCCGAGCCTGACCCGACACCCCGACCCCGACACACCCGACCCCCCGAGCCTGACCCGACACCTCGACCCCGAGCCTGACCCGACACCCTGACCCCGACACCACACCCCGACCCCGAAACAACACCCCGACACCGACACGGCACTACCCCGACATCGACACGACACCCCGACCCCCCGACCCCGAAACAGCACCCCGACCCCGACACGGCACCCCGACACCGACAGGACACCCCGACCACCGACACCTCCCGAAAAGGTGTTCTTTGGCCTTCCAGAGGCCGACAGGGTCATATATTTGTGAATTATTAGTTAGGTCATATATTTTTCGATTTTGTTATGAAAAACATCATATATAATTGTGTTGATCGTGTAGTTTTAAATGTGCAGTTGTTTCATCGCAGCGAGGTTTGGTGTTCGACGACCTCGTCGTGCGTTTGACGAGTTCTGCCCCTTCATTCGTGGGTGAGCACAAATGACAAGTCCTCCTCCCCCATTAATTATTTGATCTATTCCGATGAAACTTGATAGCTAGCTATATATGTGTCTTGAATCATCAGTATGCGTAATCAATATGTGTCTCCCATTCGAAAGTGTCATAGTTATAAATATGCATGCATTTGCATATTTATAACCTTGATTCTTTCGAATTGTCCAACGCTATCCATGGACAGCCCGAGTATGTGTAGATTGGGTTCGTTTTCCCATATGCTTTGCTCCGGATCCGACGCATATATTTCGTCAGTGCCTCCCCTGTTGTTCTCTGGGTACACATCCTCTCTGTTTATTGCAGAGACGTGTATCAGGAGAACAGCGGGGAGGTGCTGCCGAAATTTTGCGTCGGATCCGGAGCATAGCATGGGAAAATGAACCCAATCTACACACACACGGGTGGGATTAGGACCTATCATTACCTATTAGAGTGTAGGTTGCATGGACGTAATAAAATTGACAAAGTAGATCAACTAATGAATATATACATGGTGAATTACATATATAATTGTTGTGTGTCCAGTAGCTCTGAAAGTCAAGATGAGTGACCGTACTTGGATGTATACCGGTCACACTGGTCAGAACAAATGGAGCGCTGAATGGTTCACAAAAACTAAGGGGTTTGTGCAAGCCGCATTTGCAAATGGCCAAAAGAAAACCTGGTGCCCCTGTTTCCCGTGCGGCAATTGGGAAAAGAAGACAGAGGCTGAAATGGGCAAACACCTGCAGAAGAGTGGTTTTACGCCCGATTATACGGTGTGGACATTTCATGGTGAGTCTGCCCAACGTGACCGAGCTGAGGTGGATCGTCGTCGCACCGACGAGCATGGTACCGGGATGGAAAACATGGTGCAAGGCTATGATCATGCTCGGGATTCGGACGAGGAGATGGAGGAATCTGCAAAGGCCTTCAATGAAATGTTGAAGTCTTCGAAACGTCCGCTCCACGAGCACACTGAGCTTTGTCAGTTGGATGCCATCTCACAAGTAATGGCTCTGAAGGCTCAGTTCAACTTGGGCAGAGAATGCTATGACGCAATTATGACAGTATTTGGACGCTTTCTACCCAAAGGCCATGTAATGCCTGCAAACCTGTACCAGTCGGACAAAATCCTCCGTGCACTGAAGATGCCCTATGAGAAGATACATGCCTGTGAGAAAGGATGTGCCTTATTTAGGCTTGACTATGCGGACTTGAACTATTGTCCCATTTGCAAGTCTTCCAGGTATATTGTGGTAGACAAGGGTATGGGTGAGAAGACACAGACCAAAATCCCCGTTAGTGTTCTTCGGTATATGCCAATCGTACCAAGACTTCAACGTCTTTTCATGGTCGAAGAGACGGCCAGACAGATGACATGGCACAAAACAGGCAAAAGAACCGAACTAGATGCAGATGGGAATCTGATGATGGTACACACATCAGATGGTGTTGCGTGGAAAAAGTTTGATGAATTACATGCTGACAAAGCGGCAGATCCGAGGCATCCTCGAGTCGGCATCAGCACGGATGGGTTCAGTGTGTTTGGCATGACGGCAGCCCAATACAGTTGTTGGCCCGTATTTGTCTTTCCACTCAATCTCCCCCCCCCCGGACAGATTATGCAAAGAAAGAACATTTTCCTGACGTTGATAATTCCAGGACCCAACTATCCGGGCAAAAATATGAATGTGTACATGCAGCCGCTTAAGGACGAATTGCAAGAAGCCTGGGATAATGGGTTCAAGACATACGACGCCTTTAGCAAACGGAACTTCATAATGCGTGTCTGGTACATGTACTCGACGCATGACTTGCCGGCGTATGCGCTATTCGTTGGCTGGTGTGTGCATGGAAGGTTCCCGTGCCCCACATGCAAGGGAGCTCTTGAGTTTCGTTGGCTTCAGGCCGGTCGCAAGTTTTCTTGCTTCGACATGCATAGACAGTTCCTAGATCCTCGCCATAAGTTCAGGAAAGACAAGAAGAACTTCATCAGGGGTAGAGTTGTCAAAAACTCTGCACCACCTGCATTGACAGGCCAACAGACCCTGGATCAGTTAAACGCTCTCGAGCCAGATCCACAACGTCCAGGGTACTTCAAGGGGTATAATACTAAGCACGTGTGGACTCACAAAACATGCTTATGGGATCTGCCTTACTTCAAAGACCTCCTTTGCCCACACAACATCGACGTGATGCACACTGAGAAGAATATCACCGAGGCACTTTTTGGTACATTGTTCAGCATAGATGGGAAGTCAAAGGATAATACTAAGGCTAGAGTCGATTTGGAGGCGCTATGTGATAGGCCGTTACAAAACATGAAAGAACCGAAAGGAAAGCAGAACTGGACGAAGCCAAAGGCATGGTTCAATCTTGGAAGGCCAGCTATGAGGGAAATTCTCTTGTGGGTGCAACAGCAGTTGATGTTCCCCGATGGGTATGCAGCGAATCTAAAGAGGGGAGCGAATCTTGATAAACTGAAGATATTTGGTCTCAAGAGTCATGATTGGCACATATGGATTGAGCGGGTAATGCCGGTGATGTTGCGTGGCTTCATCCCTGAGGATGAATGGCTAGTACTGGCAGAACTCAGCTATTTCTTCCGTGTTCTTTGTGCGAAAGAACTATCGCCTGGCGTGCTAGAAGAAATGCAAGAGTTGGCGCCGGAGTTGATCTGCAAGTTAGAGAAGATCTTTCCACCGGGCTTCTTTAATCCAATGCAGCATTTGATTTTGCATCTCCCGACCGAGGCAAGATTGGGGGGCCCGTGCAAAATCGTTGGTGCTACCCAACTGAGAGGATGCAGAAGACGCTTCGAGAAAAATGTAAAAATAAACGTAGAATTGAAGCATCGATGGCTGAGCCATTCATCACAGAGGAGGCGGCAAACTTCATAACAGCGCACTACGAAGCCAAAAATCGTCATTTGCATAATCCGAAGCCTCGGTACAATGCTGACGAGCCTAAAAAGGGTGGATCCAACCTCAGCCTATTCAAAGGGAATCTCGCACCAGCTAGTGTTTCACATCCAGTATCTTTGGATAACGAAGAATGGCGGACCATTTCGTTGTATATCTTCAACAACCTGATAGAAGTGCGGCCGTACATCGAGTAAGTTCTCGGTACATTGTTTCGCAACTTCTATTTCCTTTGAACTACTCTTATTCCTGGATATGTCATACAGTCGATACGTCGCCATATTCTCGTATGGAGCGGAGATCCAAAAGGATTCCATTGAAGAGTATGAGCTTCTCGCAAAGCAAGGAGGTGGCTATCCCGGTTTCATCTCTTGGTTCAAACAAACGGTAATTTCTATTAGACAATTTCATTTCATTCGCTAATTTGTGCATAATGCAACAATCCTTTCATATTAAACTTGTAGGCTAATTCAGAGTCTATGGACGCCGAATTGAGACAAGTCGCTAATGGTTTTGACTATAAGGTCCGTTCATTTGACAAGTACGACATCAACAGGTATCGCTTTCGTACCTATGGCAAAGAGCTATCTATGGCCGACCGAAAGTCTACAAATTGTTGTGTATCTGCTATCGACGAAGGAGGTACCAAGTATTATGGGAGAGTTGAAGCAATTTATGAACTTCTGTTCTATGGTGAAAACCCACCGAATGTCGTAGTCTTCAAATGTTATTGGTTTCAGCTGAAGGAGACTAGAAGGACTCATGAACATATAGGGCTAGTTGAAATCAACCAAAGCACTCATTTAGATGTTCCTGATGTCTATATTATGGCTCAACAGGCGACCCAAGTATTCTATCTACCGTGGGCCTGCCAAACTAATCCAAATCTGAAAGGTTGGGATGTCGTTTATGAAGTGCCGCCACGTGCTAGACTTTCTCCCCCAAAGGAAGAGGATTATGAACCTCACATTAACCCAGACACATATGAAGGAGAATTCTTCCAAGAGACACGTCTTTCCAAAAAGCGTTTCAAGAACCGCTATACTTCACCCCAAAACATTGAAGTAGACAGCGACAATGAATCCGACATCACCCCAGAGGAGGAACAAGAAGAGCCGGAACAAGAAGAGGTTACTGCTGCGGATGACCTGTCAATGCTTGACCGATTACGTCAAGGTGGCCTTGCACATGTTGATGCCAATGAACCCTATGAGCCCATCATTGATTATAGTGATGATGATGATTATGCATTTATTGATGATACTGATCGAGATTATTAGTAGTGTCAGGTATTCAATTTTTTTATGTTGTACTTGATGATGATACACTTAAGTGATATACATATTATTATTCATGTCGGTACTTTTTTTATGTTGTACTAATTTCGTTTATTCTTTGTCATGGCAGGTGTTGAAAGATGGTGGGCGCTGGTCGGGAGCGCGCCGAGGCCCCTTCTTCATCGGCGCGTGGTGCGAGGTCTTCCATTCCACACGCACCTCTCCGCCGAGCGTTGCTGGACAGTATGGCGACACCGCCGGGCCCTTCTTCGTCAACCGCGGTGCCCAGCAGGGGACGAGGTAAGAAGAAGAGAGGAGTTGGAGCACGTGGTCGCGGGAGAGGAGGTAGGGTGACTCGTACGGCGCCTTCCTCGCCACCGCCCCCAGCTGTTTCACCCGAGCACGTGACTGCTAGGGTGGACTCGTCTGAGGAGGAGGCTGCACGGACTCCGGTCCACGAGCCTCCGGTCCACGAGTCTTCGGCCCACGAGCCTCGGGTCGACGGGCCTTCGGCCCACGAGACCCCGGAGGAGCACACGTCTGGATGGGGTACCTGGTCGGGTCAGCTTGAGCATGGCGGGGAGCCGAGTGGCCATGCTGATGATGGCGGGGAGCCGACTGATGAGGAGGGGGAGGAGGGGGCAACGTCTACCAGCGTGGTGCTACACGGCTCCCGTCCGTGCCGGTGACCCGCGAGCAGAGGTGGTTGATTTTCCCTGATGGGAAGAGGTACGTAAGTGCATTTAATATTTTTGTACCTTCTGCATTCATGTTTCTTCAAATAACTAATGCGTTGGCCTTGTCATGCTGCAGGGGTTGGGACCACCATCATAGTGTCCGCCGGCCCAACTCCGTCCTTGGAGTTCTTTGCCGGCAAAACTTCCCGGGGTTTGTCACGTTGCCTGGTGAGGGTCGGCTTCCAGAGCTTGGATTGAGCTGGGAGCACTACGTGGCTGCCCCGGCCCCGCCGGATGAGATTATCGACGGTGTCGTGTGCGACACGAGGGCAGACATGGTGATCAGAAAGTTCTGAGTAATTTCTCCTTTACACATTTAAAAATCTTCAACTAGCTAGTTATTAATTGTACTAATCAATATTGTCTCATTTGATTGCAGACATTCTACAGGTGTGAGGAGGGATATGAGGAGGACGCGGTACATGTTATCGAGAACGTCTGCAAGCGCCTACTCCAGAACTTACGGCACGAGGCTCGGGTGCAGGCTGTTCGAGACTACTACGCCTTGCGTGGTATCAAGAAGACCAAGCCGGCGTGCCGCGATAAGTTCCTGAGTAAGGAGCAGTACATAAAGGTAATTCTTAAGGCCTTCTCTACTTAAGTTCCTTCATTTAGTAATTCTTAGCCGTAGCGCTCAAGTTTCTATTTGCTAACTTAGGCGCCTCCGAGATGGTGTGCGGATCGGATGGATTGTTGGGAGGTGTTGGTCGATGAGTGGTGCTCAAAACAATGGCTAGCCCTCCACAACGAGGCCAAGTACAAACGTGCCCAAATGGAAGGTGTACCACACCATCAAGGCAGCTCCAACTTATATCAGTTCGGGCGCAACTGGGTATGTGGTTTGCTTCATGATTCATGCAATTCATTAATCATGCTAGCTTGAGCTCTTTAATTACTAATTTTCATTGTTTCTCTCTTTCAGGCACGCTACAATAAGGCGGATAAGGTGTCAGAGGTGTACGACCTGTATGCCATGGCCCACACTGCCTCTTTCAGAAAAGTCAAGGCTTTCTCTCAGTCTGACCTCGATGATGCAAACAACTTCACCAACATCTCCTCCCACAACAAGCTCCTGAGATATAGAGATGAGGGGAAGGCAAGGAAAGGGGAGGACTTTAACCCGAGCCAGGGTCCCATTGATCCAGAGCTGGTGATGATATCTGGTGGCGGGAGGTCCCATGGCTCCATAGCCATTGGAGATGGACTTATCCATTGTCCTAGCACTCTCCCGGAGATCAAGGCGCGCCAGTCGAGCTCCGCTCCTGAGATAAGGCCTCGTGAACGGCCAGTGCAACTCGCCATCAAGGTTAGTGATACGTACTCAGTTATCTTTCTCCATTACATTGTGTGCGCTTCCATCAATGATTACAAATGGTCATGTGAGTGGTGTTGCAGGCTGCTATACAGAGTGAGAGAGATAGAACAGAGAAACTTCTGGCGGAGGCGGCGGAGAGGCAGCGGGAGTTGGAGGAGAGGACGACAAAGATGATGGAGGAGGAGAGGGCACGGAATGACATGCAGGCAAGGGCCATGTACGAGCTCCTTGTGGTAAGTTTCTTCTGCAGATTAGCCAAAACATTCATGTAGTGTTTGTCTCATTACTAACTAGTATGACCGAGTCGTCAAAACCAAATGTGCAGTCTGTGTGCGAGAAGACAGGTCAGACCGCTCCGCCGATGCCAGTGATTGCTCCTGAGACCACGGTGAGTTTTATTTGAATGGACATTACTTGCTAGTCTTAACATTTGAGTGTCATCATGCTAACAAGACATTGGAAATGATCTTTGGTGCAGCGTAACTCCAGACAAGCATCGCACGATCCTTCTCCAGCTACCGACACGAGCCACCCCGCTCCTACACCTCCTGGATCTTGGTAAGTTTATCTAGTGTTTTGCTTAACACATGCATAAAGACCTAGACTTAGCTTTATTTCCTCCAATGCTTACCATAATGACCTAGACTTAGCTTCTTCTCCTCCAAAATGACTTAATAAGCTTACTAACTTCCAAAACCATCCATTTTACCTAAGTTAGCTCTAAAACGATCTGTACTTAGCTTACTTATGTCAAAAATTGCATAATTAGCCTAGTTAGCTCATAGACGATCCATTTTACCTAAGTTAGCTCTAAAATGACCCATTTTACCTAGGTTAGCTTATAAATGATCCAGTTCATCCAAGTTAGCTCAAAAATGACCCATTTTACCTAGATTAGCTCCTAAATGATCCATTTTACCTACGTTAGCTTTAAAATGACCCATTTCACCTAGGTTAACTCCAAAATGACCCATCTTACCTAGGTTATCTCATAAACGATCCATTTCAACTAATTTAGCTCATAAACGATCCATTTCACCAAGTTAGCTAAAAAACGATCCATTTCACCTAAATTAGCTCTTAAATGATCCATTTCACCTAAGTTAGCTCAAAAAGATCCATTTCAACTAAATTAGCTCATAAATGATCCATTTCACCTAAGTTAGCTCAAAAACGATCCATTTCAACTAAGTTAGCTCATAAATGATCCATTTCACCTAAGTTAGCTAAAAAATGATCCATTTCACCTTAGTTACCTAAAAAACAATCCATTTGACCTTAGTTAGCTCATAAACGACCCATTTCAACTAAGTTAGCTCATAAATGATCCATTTCACCTTAGCTAGCTCATAAACGACCCATTTCAACTTAGTTAGCTCATATATGATCCATTTCACGTAAGTTAGCTCATAAATGACATACTCTTCTTGTTCTAGTCTTCTTCTTGTTCTAGTCTTCTTCTTGTTCTACTCTTCTTGTTCTAGTCTTCTTCTTGTTCTACTCTTCTTGTTCTACTCTTCTTGTTCTAACTTTCTTATTTTTCATTTTGCAGATTTCATTCACTTGACGAAAGCTTGCATAGATGGAGTGCTCCTTATCCCTTTCTCTGTTTCTTTTGTATCATTGAACTATGCATGTATCGTTGGATGAAACTTTGTAATATATATGGTTGGATGCCTCTATGTTGAACTTGTTATGTATGATGGAACTATGCATGTAATATATATGGTTGGATGATGAAGTTATGTGTTGGATATCTTATATGTTTGCTCTGTAATGGCCTTTTGAAATATATCTATATATGTCATATATATTTGTGATGAAAATTGTTGGATTTAATAAAAAACAGATAAAAGAGCCAATATGCAGGATCTTTGCCGTCTGCCACCGACGGCAACGGGCTCTTTGCCGTCTGCCGCGGACGGCAAAGAAGACACGTGGCATCCAGCTGTGCTTCCTGGGAGCTGACCCATTTGGTCAGTTTGCCTACAGTGGCAGACGGCAAAGACTTTGCCGTCAGTGGCAGACGACAAAGAACCTGCCATGTAGTGACGTGTAGATGACATCATAAGGCGGACGGCAAAGACACTAGAAATTTTGCCGTCAGCGGCGGACGGCAAAGGCCTGCCGCTAACCACTTAACGGACTGACAGCGCAATTATTGCCGTCCGCTCTCTTTGCCGTCCGCCGCAGATGGCAAAGGCCCTTTGCCGTCAGCCGCCAGGAAGCAGACGGCAAAGTAGCTGTTTACCGTAGCCTACTTTGCCGGAGCCTTTTGCCGTCCGCGGATGACGGCAAAGGCCTTTGCCGTCCGCCGTGGCAGACAGCAAAATAGCTGATTCCTGTAGTGGTGGATCGTGTGCTGGGTTCGTGGTTCGTGGATGGCCGGTATGCTTTCCTCCTCCGACATCTTAGTCATATGCGGGTGCCAGATCTGGAGTTCGATGGCGTGTCCGGGATGTTACTCCGATCTGATTCGTTCAACGGTTATGATTTCGCTTTTGGCAAGCCACCTTGGAGATCCGTAAAGCTGCATATCAGCGATGGAATCACGTTGAGCTCGAATGTGGAGGCTATCTGTCATTTTTTTCTTTGATGGCAGTTGTGGTGGTGCGAGAGGTAGGTGACGTGCATTGGTGTCAAGCTCAGATGATTCTTCGGTCTTATTTGTAATTTTACTTTTCATTGATGTTTCTTTGTGCATAGGCTAGTGTTCTACTGTATTTTCAGTTTTGCCAGGTCGATATATATGTCACTTGTACTATAATCCTTATGGTATAAATAAGACACGTATTATCATACAAAAAATAAATTAATTGGGGTTAGGGAGAGGACCAGACCCACCCACCTGAAATTCAGAAGGAGGGATGAGTGGATTAGTTGGAAGGTTACGTTAACTTTAAATAGGTGTACAATTTTCAAAAAATTAGATTATCTCTATTTCTAATGTCTGAGTTGGTGAATAGCATCCATGATTTATTTTCGTTTCATCATTTTTGTCCGTTTTATTTCGCTGGTTTTTCGTCTCCCTTCCCACCACACCGCTTCCCACGCAGGCGAAAAAAAACCCCACCCCCGCACAAAAAACGCTTCTCTCGATCCCATCTTCGATTTCCCCGCCGCCGACTCTTCGTAGCCGCCGCCCACGTACGCTCGCTCGTTGCCGCCGCCGCCGTCCGACGGGAGACGCCGCCGCCGCGAGGTGAGGCCCTCTCGCACGAGCCAGGATCCAGGCCTCCTCCCACGAGAAAAAAACTGACGGAGGAGGCTGCCCTCGATCTAATCGCTACAGCGACGGGAACCACGTCCCAGCCGCCATCGCGGATCTATTCACTACATCGTGGATCCCTTTGCTGGCGCCAAGGTGCCGGAGAAGCCGCTGTCAAGTTGTTAGAGGAGCCGCCGGGCCGCCGCCGCTGCCATCGCTGCCGTCGGGGCACCGGCTGCTGAGGTCCACCATCACCATTTCAGGAAATTCATAAACAAAACATATGACATCGATAAAGGCGTTCCTGTATACTTATTTGCAAGGTAGATGGACAATCGCGGGCTGAAGAAATCGCTGAATGTCAAGATCTTCGCATCTAATAGGAGTTGCAGAGCTCTTAGTAAGGTTGGTGATCAGGCCCAGGGCCGGTCCTGAGATTTTGGGGGCCCGGGGCGAAACTATAATTCAGGGCCCTTTGGGGCCTTTATTATTAATATCTAGTTAATAATCATCATATGTACATATAATTTGTATCAAAGAAAATAATTAAGTGCATCTAAAATAATTGTGCATATCACATAATTTATCACTCTTATAATATTTATTAAAGAGAGATCCACTCAGTGCATCTTTCTCCTCATCTGCCTCCTTCTTTTTTCTTTTATGACCTCCAGATGGATACTTTCTACCCGAACTCGACATGACCCTACTCAAATTCAAAGTAACAATTAGCTTTTAAAATTTGCGCAACACTAATTAAAATTTAAAATGTTAGATAAAGTACCGAAGATCATCTAATACAATGAGAAACTACTAGGGCCTAATATAGTACCTTGTCTCTATAATCTAATCGGCAACATAGGCGCAATGATTCGAGCCCCCTAAAAACTATTCATCAGTTCCTTGTTAAGCTGTTCGATCGATCGAGAAATTGGGAATTAGGATTAGAAAGAAAAGAAATAGGACGAAGATCATCCGAGGGAAGAGGGTGCGACCAGATATACCTATCGCAGTCGTCGCGTCGTTCCTGAGGAGGCAGAGTCGAAGAGATTAGACAAACAGAAAAAAAGGGCAGGGAACAACCGATCCAAAGTTACAGGAGGAAATCAATCCAACGATTCATTTTCCTATCTCCGATTTCCACGTGACTACGTACAAACATGGGCCAGGCCCAACATATCTTTACTTTCCTAGATTGTGAGTGGGGGGATTGGCTTCTTTGGAATTTTGATAGTGCGGCACCAAGGCAGAATGGAGGGAGAGGTGGTGGTAGAGGCATGGGGGAAAGAGGAGGCAGGATGGGAGGAGGAAGAGGCGGATGGGGTAGAGGAGGTGTTGGGCGAGGGAATGGTGCGGCTTTTACTAGTGAGGAGGTCTCGGATATGGAACTCAGTTCACAAGATGTGAGGAATGGGAGGGATCTAGAGATACGGGGAGTAAGGAAGAGGCTGGTTAATGAGGACGGATCAATTGCTCTTAATGGTAAGGTCGTTGTGCCGCCGGGAACAGTTGTTGAGAAGGTTTTACAAATCGAGGCAGCACCGAACACGTCAACTAGTACGGGGACACCCGGCAAACAACCAATTGTGAAGCGGAGACGCCAAGGTGAGGAGGCGGATGGGCAGGATGAGATGGATATTCTGAATGAGGCGACATCCCTAGCGGATGGCCGCCAAGCCCAATAAGAACTTTATGCTGGATCTGCCGTGTGATTGGCGACCCCGCGACAGTTCGTGAGCTCCGGGAGCTCATTCAGGAATGTGCGCCGTCAGTGATTTGCATTGTGGAAACACAACCGTCAAAACAACGTCTGGAAGGCCTCACGACAACGTCGGGGTTTGAAGGGGGGTTTGTGGTGTCAAGCAGCAGGAGGAGTGGCGGTTTAGGAGTTTTTTGGAGACATGGCTTAGATTTCAGAATCAAGAATTTCTCTCGATATCACATCGATGCGTGGGTGGCAGAACCAGGAAAGGAGGATTGGAGACTAACCTGCTTCTACGGGGAGGCAAATAGATCATTACGTCATAACACATGGAACACGATGGCTCGACTAAGAGGAGATTCGACCTTGCCATGCTTGTGTATCGGTGACCTTAACGAGATACTTCGCAGAGAAGAACAAATTGGCCCTAACAAGAGAGATGAAGCTCAAATGACAGGATTTAGAGAAGCGGTGGATTTGTGTAACTTGGCTGATATCGGCTATATTGGGCTTGATTGGACGTTTGAGAAGAAGGTGCACGGAGGGCACTACTGTCGTGTGCGTCTCGATCGAGCATTGGCCTCACCGGAATGGAGTGCAATGTTTCCATATGCAACACCTAGACATTTGCAAGCTGCAAAATTAGATCACTCGCCGATTGTCTTATGTAATAATTTAGACTCTGTAAACAAGGGTATTGCAATAAACAAACCTTTTCGGTATGAGCGGATGTGGGAAACACATGAGGATTTTTTCCATTGATAGATCATTTGTGGTCGAGTGGGAGCGGTGACACGTTGCAGGACCTGAAGGCAAAATTGGACCAGCTAGCAGGAGATTTGGCGATGTGGGGGTCCAGAACTTTTGGGTATGTTCGCTCGGAGCTCCGGACACTAAAAAGGAGGATGGAGGAATTGAGGTCAAAACCAGATAGAAGCGGAACGTCTCATGAGGAATTAAAAGTTCAGGAAAGAATTGTGGAACTGAATTTTAGAGAAGAGATAATGTGGAGGCAGCGGTCCCGGATTTAGTGGCTTGCGGAAGGTGACGAAAATACAAAATTCTTTCACCAAAAAGCTACGATGAGGAAGAGAAGAAACAGAATATCCCAATTGGTGCGTGAAGATGGGACGATATGTAGTGATGAGGAAGAGATCAAGGGGATGGCAAAAGATTTCTATAAAAATTTATATGACTCGGAGGGCACAATTGGGATGGAGGAGGTGTTATCCTATATACCCAGAAAGGTTGATGAGGTCATGAATGATATGCTCTGTGCGTACAAAGAATCAGAGATAAAGGAAGTGTTATTTCAAATGTATCCCACAAAGGCGCTGGGCCCAGATGGCTTTCCTGCCCATTTTTTCAGAAAAATTGGGGGGGTGTGGAGATGAGGTCACCAAGGTAGTTCTGTGAGTGCTGAATGGGGAAGAGTCTCCGGAAGTGGTTAACAGGACGTTCATCGTACTTATCCCTAAGGTATCGCATCCAACCACTTTAATTCAATTTTGGCCGATTAGCTTGTGCAATGTGATTTTCAAAATCATATCAAAAGTACACTCAAACCGGTTGAAGAAGGTTTTGCCAGAGATTATTTCACAGGAGCAGTCAGCGTTCGTACCTGGACGGCTCATCACCAACAACATTATAGCAGCATATGAGTGTTTTACATTTTATGAAGCGCTCTAGGAGTAAGAAGAATTCGCACTGTGCACTTAAGCTTGATATGATGAAGGCCTATGACCGTGTTGAATGGAATTACCTGGAAGCAGTTATGCTCAAACTTGGCTTCAGGCGTGCTTGGGTGAACAAAATTATGGCTTGTGTAATGACAGTTTCGTTCTCAGTATTGGTGAATGGTGAGAGGACAGAGGAGTTCAAACCTTCACGAGGGATCAGACAGGGAGACCCCGTCTCTCCGTACTTATTTCTTTTGTCTGCTGAAGGTCTTTCATGTTTACTAAGGCATGCAGGTTCCAACGAGAATGCTAAAGGGCTGGTGGTTGCGCCCTCGGCACCCCCGGTTAATCACCTTCTTTTTGCCGATGATTGTCTTCTATTGTTTAAGGCAAATGTAGAAGGGGTGACCGTTATTAGAGACACCATTCGGCAGTACTGTGATGCGTCCGGGCAGAGAATCAATCTCAATAAGTCTAGTATACTTTTTGGGAAAGGCTATCCTGAGGAAACAAGGCAAGTTGTGAAAGGAGTTCTAGAAGTTGCTAATGAGTCCCTAACAGAGAAATATTTGGGGCTGCCAACCGAGGTTGGAAAATCATCTAATGGGACGTTCAAATATATAAAGGACAGGCTTTGGAGGAAGATTCAGGGATGGGTGGAGAGATGCCTTGCTGCTGCAGGTAAAGAAGTGCTAATTAAATTTGTAGCGCAGGCTATTTCGACCTTCTCAATGTCATGTTTCCTGCTCCCAAAAGGGCTTTGCCAAAGGCATTGACACCATGATCCGCAAGTTCTATTGGGGAAGCAAAAACGGGGAGAGGAAAGCTGCCTGGGTGTCTTGGGACGTTCTAACGATGCCCAAGTACATGGGCGGGTTAGGGTTCAGAGATACATATTTATTTAACCTGGCTATGGTTGCTAAACAAGCATGTCGCCTCACTCAGGATACGGAATCATTAAGTGCAAGATTACTCAAGGCAGTGTACTACCCTACAGTGGATGTGCTGGATGCCGAGCTAGGGAATCACCCTTCCCAGATTTGGAGGGCCATCTGTCAAGGCAAGGAAGTGTTAAAGCAAGGATTGGTAAGGAGGATTGGTAATGGGAGAACGACGAGTGTGTGGAACCATAACTGGATCCCTAGAGATCATATGCTCCGAGCTGTACATCCTCGCACACAAAACTCTTTGTCGCTGAGATGATCAACGAGACAGAAGGGAGCTGGAACAAGGCGATGGTGGAAGAGCACATGCAGCCCATCGATGCACAGGCAATTCTGCAGATACCAATCCCCAAGATGCACACTGAAGACTGCTGGGCTTGGCACTATGAGCGCAGCGGCTACTTCACGGTCCGGTCCTGCTATCGCATGTTGAAAGAAACGAAGAAAAGGAGAGAAGATTGGCTTGAGGGGAATGGTGGGAACTCGGATTTGGAAGCTAACAAGAAACAATGGTGCAGATTGTGGGGAGCTAGAATACCAGCCAAGTTGAAGAATTTTGTTTGGCGTCTTTCACATAATACCATCCCGACAGAAGGAGTGAGGTTCCATAGACATATGTCAGAATCGAATGTGTGCAAGATTTGTGAGGGGGCTGTTGACAGCTGGAAGCACGCCCTTATTGACTGTCATATGGCAAAGTGTGTATGGGCCATGTTGGATGAAGAGTTGGTGGAGCACATGATATCTATCAGATCGGAGGACGTCCGCTTATGGCTGCAGGAGATGCAACTTTCCTGTAATGAAGAACAGTTTGTGAAGGCAATAGTCACTCTCTGGTCCATATGGTGGGTGACAAGGAAGGCAATACATGAAGATCAATACCAATCACCTCATTCCACCTTGTGTTTCATCAACAAGTATTTAGCTGATCTATCTCTAGTTCCTCGAAAGGTGTCTGTAACACAGCAAAGAGGTGGAGCGCCCCAAAGTTCGTCTCGTCGCCAGTTGAAGTGGAGTCCTCCTCCAGCGGGGTGGGCAAAGCTGAATGTTGACGCTGCAATATCAAGATGCGGGAACAAAGGAGCTGCTGCAGTGGTTTGCCGGGATTACACCGGCTTGTATCTGGGCGCTTCAGCACTCGTGACAGAGAACATGACGGATCCGGAGACGCTTGAGGCTATGGCCTGCAAAGAGGGGCTATGCTTGGCCCTCGACATGAACTTGCAGCATGTCCAAATCAGCACAGATTGTCTGGCAACAGTGAAGTGTGCAAACGAGGCATTTCTGGGACCGAGCAAGGTGATAGTAGACGAGATTAAGGAGATGTTGCATTTCTTTCCTTACTCACTGCTTGTTCATGAAAAACGTGAATGTAATTTAGAAGCTCACATGCTTGCTAAAGCTGCTACTTCATTAGCCTGTGGTCGCCATCTTTGGCTCACAGGAACCCCGAACATCATTGGTATTCCATCGAACTTGGATATTGAATAAAAAGCAGCTTTAGCCCTAAAAAAAAGAAGCTGAGCGAGGCGCGCTGAGACGCGTGAGAGATAGATTAGTTTCAGTTTTTCCCGATCGAAGACCTGTATATACGTATGTATGTATACCTGGGAGGGGCCCCTTGACTTTTGGGGGCCCGGGGCGACCGCCCCGTTCGCCCCTCCCCAGGACCGGCCCTGATCAGGCCCATGGCCCTGCCCAAGACGCTGAGAATTAATGTTGCCTAACATCCCGATGAGCTTGAAAAGAAAATCGCCATTAATCATGATTCATGGGCCATGAGTATGAGTATGAGAAGCAAGACCATCTGCAATTCTACACTGACCGCTTCATATCGTAAGACTTTAGAACATTTGCAAGACCATGATGGGAAAATTTCTGCTTTCGATAAAAGCACCATGCAATAAATAAAGAAAACCAAGTCATTTTGAGCTTCCATTATGAAGAGTTACTTGAGTGTTCTGGGAAATAACTAAAATACATGCCCGCGGCCAGGTTTAACATTTTCACAAACAAGTTTGGCAGGTCCCAAAGAATCAGTATAAGATAACCTAGAACCAAATGCATAAGCAGGTGGTCTATGAACACAAGAAAAATTAACGCGACACATATCCTGCAGTAACTTTGATGCAAGGACGATAATCCAACTTCGCATTATTAAGACGGGGCTATGTATCAAAAAACGGGGCCATGAAGTTCAAAAATACACAGAAAGTTTCACTGCAGTTCAACACCCAAACATACTTGGTGAGAAAATACACCCCGCAATCAACATGACTGAGGATGGGTTTTCATTTTCCTAAATAATCATATATTTGGACAGATACATACGTTAACCAAGTTCTCAACAATCCTAGTAAACAAAATATCTTCAGGTTCATGCCCCCTCTCTTCTTCTCCATATGCTGCCAGAACCTGTAAACAATTGGTGTTCACAAAAATGATCATAAGATTAGGTCACTCATATAGTCACATTGCTGGTAATAACTAGTGCTGTAAACAATTGATGTTCACAAAATGGATACTGAGACAGTGTGAACAGAAGTGGATAGTGAAATTGGTTGGCTCTTAAATCATAGCCATATTACTCATATGTAGCTGCAGCAGGTTATAATGAGATCACACTGCTGATGATATGGTTACTGCTCTTACGCTTGGTAGGAATCTACTAATTGCAAATTGCACCAGGCAAGTCAAATATGCAAGAAATGATAACATTGATATCAACACAGAGACTGCCAGGTTAGAAGTTGTGTGACTGAAAAATGTTAACTGAGACAGTTGTAAGAAGTTGTGCCTTTATTGCCTATACTGGCATTATTTGTACCTTCATTATTGAGTGGGCAATGTGAGCTCAACCAATACGTGGAATCCGCACTTGCGCATCTTGTGCCCGGATGTTCTTAATCAGTTCCTTGAAAGATTCAGGTATGTATTGGTACTCGTGGAACATGAGTCCTTTAGACCTACATATGTTGAGCAAGAGAAGGACAACCGAAATTAGAATTAAACATGCATCCATTCATTGCGGTGGATACTGATGAGGTGCATCGATCTGTGCTAGGAAGGGAACTGAGGAAGGAAAACATACCACTCAGGAGTATGGCAGTAGGTCATGAGATGATCAGCAATGGTGTAGGGGCGCACAGATGGGCGTATCCTGTCCTTCCCATCATGTATTTTGCAGGACTCGGCTAAGCGCTCGGACAAACCAGTCCCCAGCGAATGCAACACAATGGGGTCCCATGGCCGAAACAGACAGGCATCGGTCACCGCTGAGAAACAGCGCGCGGTCGCCTAAGGTGTTCACCGGGATAAGCTTACACCGCTGGCTGCTCAGATGCACTTCATAGAGCCTGAAGACTGCCAGTCCCGACCAGTCCATCTCCTTTGTACCAGGAGCTGGGTGCCGGACGACGAGCAGCATCCTTCCACCAGACTCCACGAGTAGAAAATCGCTATGCAGGCGATCAGCAAAATATGGAGCATGAGCAACCACCACAGAATTCTCGAGGGGTTCCTGTCTGGGAGTGGGAGGAGGGTATAGCTGCAGGATCTCGTGTGAAGACAGGGTGGTGGCGTAGAGCTTTCCTTGGAAGGACAGGGTATTCCAAACATAAAGACCTCGGTGGAGAACCTCCCAGTCTGAACCCGGGTCGGCGCCGAGCACCACACTTGTGCAGAGGAACCAGACCACCACGGCAATGGAGGTCGCCGAGGACGCGCTGCTGCATATCGCGGCGCTCATGTCGAGCAGCTTCATCCGCCTGACTGCCGCGTGGTACACGGGGGCGAGGGGCGGGAAATCGACCACGACGCGCGTGAAGGGATGCAGCACGCGGACCTCGGTGGTGCGCTTGTGCACGAGGATGAGGAGTCCGTCGGTGAAGCCAACGATCCTGTGTCCCCGGAGCTCCGGGAGGAGGACGTGGAGGCGCCTGGCCGTGCGCGTATGGAAGAAGACGATCTCGCAGGCATCGTCTGGGCGGACGGCGTCGCCGTCACAGAGATCGACCCAGCCGCGCGGGCGTAGGCGGGGATCCCGCAGAGTGGGGTCGCGCGCCGTGGGCGTGCAGGCGCGCCAGCCGGAGCAGACGGCGCGGAAGGCGATGTAATCAACCACGTCGCCGTCGCCGTCGCCGTCGCCGGCCAGGAGCCGGCAGGTGATGAGGCCAACTATGTCGGTGGGCAGGGACGCCCAGCCGCCGATTACTTGCGCCCGCGCAGGGCGCTTGCACGCGGCGAGCGTTGTCAAGGTGGCACCTTTTCGCTTCCTTCCCGCCGCCCCGGCCGGAGCAAGAGCGGGCAATTTCCTCCCCATCGCTCGCGGATTCCTTCTTCAAATCAAATCAAATCACAGGCTGGGCTTGGTTGACTCTTCTCCGTCCCGCCCCCGCTAGCTATTTTATACAGGCCACTGCTCGGACCTCGAGATCGACTCGGATTGAGAAGAAATCCCACTCCCAGGATCGGCACTGATTCCTTGTTCAAATCGCGCCGTGTCTCCGGAAAGGAAAACCAGAGAGGGGAGGATTACGATTTAGGCCCCGCTTGGATTGTCGGTTTGCACCCAAATACATCTGTAAACAATACAGGCCTCCGGCCGTCGTTTTGATGCTGGGAGGAAATAACACCACGGCCGGTAATATACACCTGTAGAATTAATCCGGTTGTACGTATAAATTTACGCCTAATCCAAGCGGGGCCGGAAACAACCTTTTTTTTTAGGGGTCGGCCGGGAACAACCTGACGAGGCCGCCGGTGGTGGGTGAGAAGATGGAAGCACGCCGCCGCGGATCAGCCGCGGAGCACTCGCCCTTCTGTAACACACGGTTACAACTAGGTTGGAACATGGGAGATTTTTTCAACTGAAGAAGACGGAGTTGGGTGTGACGCCTTCGAGCTCAGCCAGCAAGGCGTTGACATAAAAAGGTTTGGCATATCTTTTTTTTTTTTGCAGGGTAAAAAAAAGTTTCATTCCATTCCATAATGATAGGGTTACAATCTCAAGCCACCAAATCCTCATAACACAACACGGAGGAGTCGAATTCAACCACACCGTAGTACAAGCATCGGTACGGCTATAAAAAGCGAGTTGATGTGCTACCCTATTTTGATCTCTAGTGATCTTAAATGAAACAAACTCTCGATCAACCATAAGAGCTTTAACCTCAGCATCTAAGTGACCGTAGGCCGATCTGACCAAAGTGTTTCCTTCAAGAGTGGTCAGGGCATTTATAGAATCTGATTGGACAATGACAGGCTTGTTCGAGTGCTGAATAGCCAAGGCCATACCTTGCATCGACGCATGGATCTTTGCTTCTAAGGCGTCATTATAGTTGAAGATGTATCTGTAGGTAGTGAAGATCAACTTACCATTCTCACTCTGAAGTGCCATCCCAGCGGACGCGCGCCCGCCGTGAACCGAGAAGGATCCGTCCACAGAAAGCGCCACCCATCCTGTCGGTGGCGGAGGCCAATGCTTGACGGGAGTATGATAGGTATTGTTCTTACAAGTCTGGCTGCACACATCAGACACCATCTTCCCCTTTATAATCTCCTCCATGCTATACTTCTTGACAAGATTCAACGTTCTATAATAGTTGTCCAGATAATCAACTGTTGCCTGCACCGAGCACTCACCCTTTCCATGCGTTCTGTCATCGCGTAGCTGCCAAATCCGTCATATAGTCATAATTACAAGGTCTCTTACATGTTCATCTATAAATTTTTATAAAAAAATATGACAATGTGTGGCATGCACACACATAAAAAAGAAAAAAAATGATGTGTGCATATTCATTTAGGTCATTTTATTTTTGCACAAGTCACATATGGTCATATTTGGAACAAAATTTTGTAGATGCACATTGCTTCTTCCTACGATCCCTAATTATTCTCGCATCCCCATCGCTAGTTCCACCAATCCATCTCTCGCACGCGGCTAAGTGAGTGTTATAATTGATAGAGTACGTTTTTACAGCACCCAGGTCACGTAGATCATGCAAAAGCCAGGGTCAACTGACCAAACTACAGGACCAAAATATCACACTGACAGCTCCAGGGGCACTGCCACCCAAATATCACTACAGGAACGGGTTTAAACACTAGAGAACTTCATGATCAGCATCCTGCAGAGAATTTGATTTCACTAAAATTTTGTGCTGAGATCCCGTAGTACCGGACACTCATTCCTTGGATCGATCGTCTACACCTCATAAACCATCACCCCAGACGTTGTTCATCTTCACGGCAATGGTGAGGTGGCGCAGAAAACATATGTGGCGATTAGGAAGAGTTTGGGGAAAGTTCAGGCCCAGCTAGGCTTGTTGCACAACACATGCTAGCAGGTGGCAGCGCAGCTGGATTTCAAATTCTCAATTCACGAGTCGTTGGCACATCACATTGCGGCCATAACAGAGGCGATAAGAGAAAATTATGGGTTCCAACTTCCAAAGCACTCAGTCGGAGGATGACATAGAGCTTGAGCAGATATACTCATAAGCACTGAAAATGATCTGCTCACCAAAATCCTCAAGTGTGCACTAATTTTGAAGCGTGAGTGCCCAGGTTGTACGTGCAGTATTTTTAGGACAAACGACTACGCAAAGCTGATCCATGATGGTTCACGCGCCGGGACACCAAAATCTATGCAGCGATTTGCTCATCCATAAAGAAGTAATTTCATCTAATCACCATCAGAAGAGGGCCGAGTGTAATCATCAACTGATACCATTTTGGATTCCCGGAGGCAAACAATGTGGCAAGGCGTAGAGGCGATGGTCTCATGAACGGTAGATCCAGTGATTGATCATTTCGCCTGGTGCATTTAGTTTGCTCCACCGTGGAGAAACTGAAGCACTCCTAGCATGCAAATTCCGCCAGTTCCGTGTCAGCACAGCGAGGCCTTCCCCCTCCCTTCTTCCCTCGATGGATGAAGCAGTTACGTTACGTTTGCAACGCGACGCCATCCATGTTGACATGTTGCCTCTTCCTTGACGCCTTCCACAAACCGAGGTACCCAACCCTCCCTACTCGACACTGGCAGCCTAAGCAAACGCGAAGGCACGCAAGAACCAGCCATCCAGCAATAGAAAACCACCACCACCCCGCAAGCACGCACAAAACGCCTAGCCCTCCTCCATCAAGAATCCTCTGCGCACGTTCCTTCGTCTCGCACATGCATCTCTAGCTGGCTAGCTAGTTTATTTGATTACAAATATCCATCCAGATCCAATCCAATCACGCACAACAATCGATCATGGCAGCTGCTCCTTCTGCCTCTGCTGTTTCCGTCAGGCAGAGGACTGCCGCGGCAGCATCGCCGCTGCTCCAGGATCAGCAGCAAGAAAAGCATGAAGCTGTTGATCCGGTGCCGCCGCCGCCGCCGCGATCGACGCTGTACCAGGCGCTGACGTCGACGGCGAGCCTGGCCAACCTGCTCCCCACGGGCACGGTGCTGGCTTTCCAGCTGCTCGCGCCGACCTTCACCGACCACGGCGCCTGCGACGCCACCACGGCGCTGCTCACGCGGATCCTCCTCGCCGTCCTCGCGCTCTCCTGCCTCCTCGCCTCCTTCACCGACTCCCTCAAGGGCCCCGACGGCCGCGTCTACTACGGCGTCGCCACCCTCAGGGGCCTCTGGCTGCTCGACTACCCGCCCGGCGCGCCCACGCCGCCGGACACGTCCAGGTACAGGCTGGCACCAATCGACGCCGTGCACGCGGCGCTGTCGGTGGCCGTGTTCGGGGTGGTGGCGGCCAGAGACAAGAACGTTGTGCGGTGCTTCTACGGCCCGTCGCCGGCGAGAGAGACGGAGCAGGTGCTGGACATCGTGCCGCTCGGCGTCGGCGTGCTCTGCAGCTTGCTCTTCGTCGCGTTCCCCACCAGGCGGCACGGCATCGGCTACCCTGTCACCAACGGCGCCGCTGGCAGCAGCACCTGAATAAACTAAACTTACCCGCGTATTACAAAGCTCAAGAATTACTCTGGTTACACTAGTACTCCTACTAACTTAAGAGCATTGTATCATTCTATCATTTCGATTTCTTGCTTATTTGCCTGTGGGATGTAAACGATCCGACTATATATTCTACACACAAAAGATCTGTTATCTTCCAACTCCTTTTGTGGGTATTATTCTCCATTTAATGATGAGTAAAATGCATGCATGTTTCTATTTTTCAGAGTGTCGATGCGGTCCTAATTCTTTCAAAATGCATGCCTGCTACTAAATCTTTTTAAGTTGTTCATCCGATGTCTTAATTCCGTCCGACCACCGCTGTCCAGCTTGCATGGTGCTTTGACCGCCACCACGTGGATTGAAGGGCAAAGGCTGGATTACGACGTGTTACATATTTGCAAAAGAACCCTCGAACCCTAATTCCTTCTCAGACGCAGTCCTTTCCTCCTCCACACCCCTCTCTGGCGAAACAGGGGCGGTTGATGGCAAAGGCGCTGCTTCGATAAGAAGAGGCGGTCATCGCAGGCGGTTGTGCGGCGGCGGCCCCGCTAGGATGGCGCTCATGCTGCGGCGACCCGGAGATCCTCCTCCACGGCATGGTCAATGCCCGTAACCCTAACACTTGATGCTACTCTTTCATTCCTCTTTTTTCCGATTTAGGCCAAATCCATGGTAGATGTTGACCGAATCCTTGTAATCTAGGACTACAAGAGGAGCTTTTCACCGTAGAAATAAACTATGCTGGATTTTTTTTGCGGATTTGGCAAGTCGGAGACATATGTTAATGGCAAAGTTGCTCCGTTTGATGGTTGTGAATTAGATACATGGTCTCATCTCTGGTCACTGATTTTATGCAACAATTAGGATATAGTGACCAATCAAAGATCGTTTTGCACTGGTTGCTCCTTGGAAAGAATCTAGATGATGGACTCTTGATTATGGACTATGACACTGACACATTGCACATGGCAGCGGTTGTTTCAAAGTTTCAGTATTTTAAGTTGTTTGTGGACCACAAAGATATGACATTTGACAATGTAATTGAAGGTATCCATGTTAGTAGTACACATGATCTCCCTTTTTTACTAAGCCCAAAGTCCCATGGCTTTCACACTGGAATTAGGAGCTATCCTAGGTTTAAGGTGAAAACTCAGAAAGGTAGACTTAACCAATGTCATGCAGGCAACAACAATGAAGGGAGTAACAGTGTTCCACCAATGGCCCAAAGTGTTGGATATGAGCTGAGAAAAAGCAGAAGAAAACTTGTGGTAGAAGAAGAAACCTCCAATGAAAATGACTGTGACGGTGACGACAGTGAATGGGATTCAGACTGGGTTGACTCTGGCAATGAAGTAGGTAAAGATGATGATGATCTCTATGAAAAATGGTTAGATGAGAAATTTGAGCAGAAAAAGAAGAGATCTAAATGGCAGAAGGACAATAACTATGACTCGGATGAGTTGCAAGCACTGCAAGATTCAAAGCTTGAAGATAGTGATTCAGCAAAGTAAGTGCAAGTAGTTGATGCTCAAGGAAGAAAAAAATGAAGAAGAAAGTGAAACTCAAAAGGTGGATGCTAGAGAACATGAAAGATGTGAATTTTCACATAGGCATGGTGTTTTGATTGTGATTGAACTTAGAGTAGCATTCAAGAGTACATTATCAAACAAGGAGTGCAAATACACATTACAAAAAAAATGATAGGTGGAGGATAAGGGCATGATGTGTTGGAGATTGTCCCTGGTTCCTGTTTGCTGCACCTGACAGTAGGACCAAAGCATGGGTTGTGAAGACATATGTGGGACAATATACATGTGAAAGAGAATGGGCACTGAAGCAATTCACAGCAAGATATCTAGCTGGCAAGTATTTGGAGACATTTAGAGCAGATGAGAAGATGTCATTAAAGAACTTTGTCAGGCTTGTTCAGTTTGATTACAATATGCTTCCTACTAGAAGCAAGATAGCAAGAGCAAGAAGGATTGCACTAAAGCAAATTATGGAGATGAACTAGAACAAAACAATTTAATATGGGACTTTGCAGCTAAAATCAGAAGGTCAAATCCTGAAAGTATCATGTTTGTGAATGCAAAGGATGGACTGTTTGAGAACTTCTATATGTCCTTAGATGCATGCAAGAGGTTTTTTTACTAGCTTGGGGTCATTATATGCATTGATGGGTGTCTCACTAAGAACACGTATGGTGGAGTGATGTTGACAATTGTTGGAGTTCATACTAATGATTATATATTTCCCATTGCAATTGCCATAGTCGAAGTGGAATATACTGACACATACATGGAAGTGGTTTCTAAACACATTGAAGGAGGATCTATGCATAGATAACACATCCCCATGGACACTAATGAGTGATAGGCAGAAGGTATTGATACGTCTCCATCGTATCTACTTTTCCAAACTCTTTTGCCCTTGCTTTGAACTCTAACTTGCATGATTTGAATGGAACTAACCCGGACTGACGTTGTTTTCAGCAGGATTGCCATGGTGATATTTTTGTGCAGAAATAAAAGTTCTCAGAATGAACTGAAAATTCACGGAGATGATTTTTGGAATTAATAAAAATTATTGGCGAAAGAATCAAGTGAAGGGGGCCCACACCCTGGCCACAAGGGTGGGGGGCGCGCCCTTCGTCCTTGTGGGCCCCTGGACCTCCACCGACCTCAACTCCAACTCCATATAGTCACGTTCGGGGAGAAAAAATTAGAAAGAAGGATTCATCGCGTTTTATGTTACGGAGCCACCGCCAAGCCCTGTTCTTCCTCAGGAGGGCATATCTGGAGTCCGTTCGGGGCTCCAAAGAGGGGAAATCATCGCCATCGTCATCATCAACCATCCTTCATCACCAATTTCATGATGCTCACCGTTGTGCGTGAGTAATCCCATCGTAGGCTTGCTGGACTGTGATGGGTTGGATGGGATTTACCATGTAATCGAGTTAGTTTTGTTAGGGTTTGATCCCTAGTATCCACTATGTTCTAAGATTGATGTCGCTATGACTATGCTTAATGCTTGTCACTAGGGCCCGAGTGCCATTGAGGGAGTCTTGGATTAGGGGGTCTCCGGATAGCTGGACTATATCCTTTGGCCGAACTGTTGGACTATGAAGATGCAAGTTTGAAGACTTCGTCTCGTGTCCGGATGGGATTCTACTTGGCATGGAAGGCAAGCTAGGCAATACGGATATGTATATCTCCTCCTTTGTAACCGACCTTGTGTAACCCTAGCCTCCTCTGGTGTCTATATAAACCGGAGGGTTTTAGTCCGTAGGACAACATACAATGATACCATAGGCTAGCTTCTAGGGTTTAGCCTCTTTAATCTCGTGGTAGATCAACTCTTGTAATACTCATATCATCAAGAACAATCAAGCAGGACGTAGGGTATTACCTCCATCGAGAGGGCCCGAACCTGGGTAAACATCGTGTCCCCTGCCTCCTGTTACCATCTGCCTTAGACGCACAGTTCGGGACCTCCTACCCGAGATCCGCCGGTTTTGACACCGACATTGGTGCTTTCATTGAGAGTTCCACTGTGTCGTCACCGTAAGGCTTGATGGCTCCTTCAATCATCACTAGCGATACGGTCCAGGGTGAGGCTTTCCTCCCCGGACAGATCTTCGTATTCGGCGGCTTCGCACTACGGGCCAATTCGTTTGGCCATCTGGAGCAGACCGAAAGCTACGCCCCTGGCCATCAGGTCAGATTTCGAAACTTGAACTACATGGCCGACATCCGCGGAGACTTGATCTTCGACAGATTTGAGCCCATGTCGGACGTGCCGCACAGTCGCAACAAGCATGACATAACTCTGCCGTCGGACAATATTCGGGGGATCGCATCCGCAACTACTCCGGCCGTTAGCCCAGAGAAATCACGCCATCCGAGAGCGGAGGGATAGACCCCGCCATGGAGGCCGCATTCTTAGTCGCAATAGAGCCAAATACTGACTTCACCCCTTACGAGAACCGTGTCGCCGAACCACTGGATTCATCTCCGGCCATGGACTCCGAGCCGCTCACATCCATGCCCGTCGAATCCGACTGGGCGCCGATCATGGATTTCACCTCCGCGGATATCTTTCAGCACTCACCTTTCGGAGATGTGCTAAATTCATTAAGGTCTCTCTCCCTGTCAGGAGAACCTTGGCCGAACTATGTCCGGCTAGAATGGGATGCGGACGACGAAGAAATTCGCTGCCCACCCACCACCCACTTAGTAGCCACTGTTGACGACTTAACCGACATGCTTGACTTCGACTCCAAAGACTTCGACGGTATGGACGACGAAGCCGGAGACAAACAGGAACCACCGCCCTCAGGGCGCTGGACCGCCACCTCATCATATGATATATACATGGTGGATACCCCCAAGGAAGGCAATGGCGACGAGACAGCGGAGGATGACCCCTCCAAGAAGCAAACCAAGCGCCGACGTCAGCGGCGCCGCTCTAAGTCCCGCCACAGCAAGAGCAGTGATACCGGCACATGAGATAATAACACTACAGATAGCGCCGAAGACAACAACAATACCCTCCAGCACAGTGTAGAGCTAGAGGGCGGACAAGCTAGCCCTCCAGAGTGGGCAGCAGATGGAGAAATGGAGGAGGACAATTACATGCCTCTCTCCGAAGACGAGGCGAGCCTTGGCGACGACGAGTTTATCGTGCCTGAGGACCCCGTCGAGCAAGAGCGCTTCAAGCACCGGCTTATGGCCACGGCAAATAGCCTGAAGAAAAAACAGCAACAACTTCAAGCTAATCAAGACTTGCTAGCAGACAGGTGGACCGAAGTCCTTGCGTCCGAGGAGCATGACCTCGAGCGCCCGTCCAAGAGCTACCCAAAACGCAGGTTGCTACCTCACCTCGAGGAGGAAGCATTGAAACCTCATTCACCAGTGTATGATGCGGCTGACCGGCCACTATGCGGCCAAACCAGAGAGGCGTTTCAGCCTACAGTTCAGACCGCACCCCATCGCCACTCAGTCAAAAATACTAAGGCCCGGGGCAACACAAAGGACCTGCGAGACATCTTGGACAATAAGGCAAAAATCGCAAGGTTAATATACGGGACACGGGCACACGCGCCCACATGGGACGATGATCATCGCGCCGGATACACCAAGAGTAAATCTGGCCGGGCCGAATACAGCAGACAAGACTCATACGAACTACGTCGGGATATAGCCCGGCACAGAGGCGCCGCACACCCCCTATGCTTCACTGATGAAGTTATGAATCATGAATTCCTGGAGGGTTTCAAACCCGTAAATATCGAATCATACGATGGAACAACAGATCCCGCTGTATGGATTGAGGATTTCCTCCTTCACATCCACATGGCTCGCGGCGATGATCTACATGCCATCAAGTACCTCCCACTAAAACTCAAAGGACCAGCTCGGCATTGGATGAATAGCTTGCCAGCAGATTCCGTCGGCAGTTGGGAGAATCTGGAAGACACATTTCTTGACAACTTCTAGGGCACTTATGTGCGGCCACCGGATGCTGATGACTTGAGCCACATAACCCAACAGCGAGGGGAATCGACCAGACAATTCTGGACACAGTTCCTAACTAAGAAAAATCAAATTGTAGACTGTCCGGATGCAGAGGCCCTAGCGGCATTCAAGCATAACATCCGTGATGAGTGGCTCGCCCGCCACCTCGGCCAGGAGAAGCCGAAGTCTATGGCAGCCCTCACGACACTCATGACCCGCTTTTGCGCGGGCGAGGACAGCTGGCTGGCTCACAGCAACAACACATCAAAGAATCCGGATACCTGGGATACCAAAGATGTTAATGGTAGGCAGCATCGTAATAGACCAAAGCGCCACAATAACAGCGAAAACACCAAAGATACAACAGTCAATGCCGGATTCAGAGGCTCTAGATCCGGTCAGCGGAAAAAGCCATTCAAAAGAAATACTCTGGCTCCGTCCAGTCTAGATCGCATACTGGATCGCTCGTGTCAAATCCACGGCACCCCCGACAAGCCAGCCAATCACACCAACAGAGAATGCCGGGTGTTCAAGCAGGCCGACAAGTTAAATGCCGAAAACAAGGATAAGGGGCTGCATAGCTATGATGAGGAGGAGCCCCGTCGGCCGAACACAGGAGGACAGAAGGGGTTACCCCCACAAGTGAAGATGGTGAACATGATATACGCAACCCATATTCCCAAGAGGGAGCGGAAGCGTGCACTAAGGGACGTCTATGCGATGGAGCCTGTCGCCTCAAAGTTCAACCCATGGTCTGCTTGCCCGATCACCTTCGATTGCAGGGATCACCCCACTAGCATCCGTCATGGCGGATCCGCTGCACTGGTCCTAGACCCCATCATTGATGGATTTCACCTCACTCGAGTCCTTATGGACGGCGGCAGCAGCCTGAACCTGCTTTATCAGGATACAGTGCGAAAATGGGTATCGATCCCTCGAGGATCAAACCCAGCAAAACCACCTTTAAAGGTGTCATCCCATGTGTAGAGGCCCATTGCATAGGCTCAATCACACTGGAAGTGGTCTTTGGATCACCGGATAACTTCCGAAGCAAAGAATTAATCTTCGACATCGTCCTGTTTCGCAGTGGCTATCATGCACTGCTCGGATGGACAACATTTGTAAAATTCAATGCAGTGCCGCATTACGTGTACCTCAAGCTGAAGATGCCAGGACCTCGCGGGGTCATAACAGTAAATGGAAACACAGAACGCTCGCTCCGTACGGAAGAGCACACTACGGCCCTTGCAGCAGAGGCACAAAGTAGCTTGTTCAGGAAGACCACTCATTCGGGGTCACAACCCCTGGACACCTTCAAGTGAGTCCGGAACAAGCTGCAACAGGATCGCCTGGCACGATCAGAGCTCGCCTAACAATCCGGCCCCCTTCCCAGTCCCAGTGAAGCGACAAAATATGTGCCGCGCGTACATAACTACGCATTGAAAATACCATGGACATAGGCGGGGGCACAATCAGGACACGCCCCGCATTGTGGCTTAACCACACTAGGGGTTGTATACCTCTGACATTCCTTTTCTCTTTCAGGGCCTAACTCTTTGGAAGCCCTTTCCGGTAGTACGATTGTCGGACACATTCCGGAAGTAACAACCAAGGCGGCAAGAAGCTAAGATGAACACGGGAACCGCCAGGTGGTCTCTAGTAATACTTGATATACCCGCTTTTCACTATTTATGCGTAGCTTGCCCTGGGATAGGACATTTCGAATTGTCCTACTTTATGCTTATTGCACTACTTGTACTAGTACGCTTCGACGTATTATTCAAACAACAATGCATATTATTAATTTGTCATTGCATTATTTAAGTCTTTCTCTTTCTCTTATATGTCCATTTACGACAATCCGCACCCGCACGTTCGGGTACGGTCAGTACGCCAGGGGCTCTCGTTTACCTCATAATACGGCGCGAGAAGTCCGAACACTTTCGACAGTGCGGCACCCCAAACTTCTAGCATTATATGCATCAACTCCGAATCATGTCTTTGGTCAAATGTTGGGTTGCCCGGCTCCCTCGCTTTGGTACCTTACGTTCCGCTATATCGGCTAAGGTAGCGGTGGGAGAACTACTGCGATTCTGTCCCGATTCTTCCGGATGAGCACCTCAGTAGAGAAAGCCAAAAACTGACTGTCATGATAAGGCGAGAGACTGGTCGCTGTTCGAGAGGTCTCAAGTCCTTAAAGACTTTTTCCGCTTCGGGCGAGGAGTCGGCCTTGTCCGGCTTAGGTGTGTATAGCGCCCCAAATTCGGCCCTCCGAATACCAGGGGCTTCGCCAAAAATTTAAAATCATAGACTTCTATGGCTAAGTGAGAGTGATAAAGCATTATAGTCCGATTGCCTGGTTCGTTGCGCTGAACACCTCCCTTGAAGGACCCAAAATTGGGGTAAAGAGTGTTCAGATTTATCCCGAACACCCCAGTACTAGTTACATGGGGGTAGAAGCCGACGACTGACCAACTCTCAGATTTTATAAACGGCCACACAGAAGGTAATATTTTAAATTAAGAAAGTTTTGCATGGCACAAAAGAACTCGTTTCATATTACAGGATCACATGGGCATGTTCATTCAAAAATTACATCCTTGGCACACTCATCTGCCACTAAGCGGGAACCCTTCAGGACACTTTCATAGTAATTCTCGGGGCAGCGATGCTCCTTGCCCTCCGGCGGCCCCTCCTTCACCAGCTTCACGGCGTCCAGCTTCGCCCAGTGCACCTTCGCCCGGGCAAAAGCCCTGCGTGCACCCTCAATGCAGACGGACCGCTTGATGACTTCACGCCGTGGGAAGGCTTCCACAAGCCGCCTCACCAGACCGAAGTAGCTGCCGGATAAGGGCTCGCCAGGCCACATCCGAACTATAAGGCCCCTCATGGCCTGTTTGGCCGCCTTGTGAAGCTCGACCAACTGCTTCAGCTGGTCGCTCAAGGGCACGGGGTGTTCAGTCCCAATATATTGAGACCAGAACAACTTCTCCGTTGAGCTTCCCCCCTCAGCCCAGTAAAACTCCTGGCATCCAGCACACTGCGGGGAAGATCCACAAATGCTCCTGGAGAGCTCCGAACTCGGGTAAGAAAAATGAAAATCTCCTTCACATGCTTGCTTTGCATATTGAATGCCTTACCCACTGCTATCTTCTTTGTCGCGTCATTCTCCTGGAGGGCCTTGTGGGCTTCGGCCTTGGCGCTCCGGACGCTTTCAAGCGCCTGCGCAAGTTCGGACTCTCGCGTCTTGGAGTCAAGCTCCAAGGACTCGTGCTTTTTGGCGAGAGCCTTGAGCTCTTGCTGCACCTTGCCCACTCGGGCTTCTTGTTTCTCCTGTTCAATGTGTTCTTTGGCCGCTTTGTCTTCGGCCTCGGACAATGCCTTCCTCAGGGTCTCCACCTCGGTCGTGGCCCCTGACAAATTCATGATGATCCTATTACTTTACATCTGAACTTCTTTTTAACTATATAGACAGGGGTATATCTTACCTTTGCTCTCTTCGAGCTGCCTCTTGGTAAGGCTGAGCTCGTCCTCGGGCCGCTTCAGGGCCTGCTTCAGCGCAGAGACCTCCCCAGTACGTGCGGCAGCGGCCAGCAGTGAAGCATGCACATACACATAGACATACTCTAGTTAGACTCCCGAGTTATCATTTGATCCTCTATTCGGCTTTTCTTCGCGAACGCCGAACAGAGCATCATGGCCTACTATCTATGCGGTAATATTTTCTTATATTTTGATTGCTTACCTCGAAGCCTGTTAGGAGGCTGGCGCAAGCTTCGGTCAGTCCATTTTTGGTGGACTGAACCTTCTATACCACCGCACTCATAATAGTGCGGTGCTCTTCATTGATGGAAGCGCTGTGAAGCGTTTCCAGCAAGTTGTCCGGTGCCTCTGGTTGGACAGAGGACACCGGCACGGATGGTTGGCCCCCCTTAATGGGGGACCGCCTGCCGGAGTCCGGAACCATCGAAGGTTCCGGCGCAGTGTCTGGCTGGGGCCCGAACTCGAAGCCCGTAGGAGCCTCGCTCCCTACCCAGGGTCTGGGAGGTCATCATGAGGCGCCCCCAGGATCACCTCCCCTTGGCTCGGTGCCTTTTGAGACAACACCTCGGCTTGTCCGCAGGGCGAGGGGTGGAAGCGGTCGGAGGAGAACCGCTGTTCATATCTGACGAGCCCAAAGAGCCGCTCGACGAGGGTATGTCGAGATGAGCTCGGGACGGACTGTTCGGCATGAGTAAAGGCAGTACAATAAAACATACCATGAAGTACTATGGTGTCCGGACACTTACGACTTCGCCAGGGGCTTGTCCCTGGGTAGCCACTCGTCGCCGCTGTCGGCGGCCGTCGTGGCATAGTCCGGAGGAAGGGTCCTTCCCTTCTTGGACCCTTCAGCCTCCCCGGATGGGTCGGCCCTCCTTTTCTTGTCTCCCCGGCTAGGGGAGAACTTTTCTCCTCCTACTCGTTTCCATGGGAGGAGTGCGCGTCGGAGTCATTGTCCGATGACTCCAATACAACCTTGCGCCAGAGACTGTTTCGGGTCCCCGCGGCCTTCTTCTTGGTCTTCTTTTCCGGCACCTCGCAGGGTGCCGGAGTCAGCATCTTCGTCAGAAGAGCGACTGCAGGATCTTCGGGCAGCGGGGCTGGGCTATCAAGCTGCTCCGCCGTCTCTATCCAGTCCTGTTAATGACATGGAAGTTCAGATCCTGCACACAACTAAACCGGGGCAAATAAATACCCAGGGAGATATAAAAACCTACCGGATTGGCACGACGCTTTGCGCTGAGTCCGCGGTCCTCAGTGAGGGAGGGAGGCATCTTGACGCTCTTGAACAGCACCCTCCAGATGTCCTCGTGCGTCGTGTCATAGAGCTCTCGCATCGTCTGGTGCTTGGCCGAGTCGAACTCCCACAAATTGAATGCCCGTCTTTGGCACGGAAGGATCCGGCGGAAGAGCATAACCTGGACCACATTGACAAGCTTGATTTTTCTGCTCGTCATGTTCTGGATGCAGGTCTGGAGTCCGGTCAGCTCTACCGTAGAACCCCAGGATAGGCCCTTCTTTTTCCAGGAGGTGAGCCGCGTGGGGATTCCAGATCGAAATTTGGGGGCCGCCACCCAGTTGGAGTCGCGCGGCTTGGTGATGTAGAACCACCCCGATTGCCACCCCTTTATGGTATCCACATAGGTGCCCTCGAGTCAGGTGACGTTAGGCATCTTGCCCACCATGGCGCCTCCACAGTCTGCTTGCTGGCCTGCAACCACCTTCAGTTTGACATTGAGGGTTTTTAGCCATAGGCCGAAGTGGGGCTTGATGCGGATAAATGCCGAGATGTTGAGGATGAAATTGGGGGCCAGATCATGAAAATCCAGCCCGTAGTAGAACATGACCCCCAGACAAACGGGTGGAGAGGGAATCCCAGTCCGCGGACGAAATGGGTAAGAAAAACTACCCTCTCATGGGGTTCGGGCGTTGGGACGATCTGCCCCGCATTCGGCAGCCGGTGCATGATATCCGCAGCCAGGTATCCGGCTTCCCGTAACTCTTTGATGTTCTCCTTCGTGACGGAGGAGACCATCCACTTGCCTCCTACTCCAGACATGCTTGGAGTGGTTCGAGAAGACGAACACGAGCTTGGGCACTAGAGCTCGAGTGTGCGGGAATGGGTAAGCGAGGAGGAAGAAGGCGTGGGTGAAAAAAGTAAATCTTTGTCCCTTTTATAAGGGCGGAAGAGGCAATGTGCCTCCCCACTTGCCTAGCAAAACCGCTTATTCCCCAGGCGTCGTGATTGATGGCGCGGTTGGGTTACCCACATCTGTATTGATCAGAATCACGTGCTAAGGGGAACACGATCTCTGCTTTGACAAGACGTATCAAGAAAACCGCCTCGCGATATGTGCGGAGCTGGTTAAGAAAAGCGATTCGAATAAAAACCGGGCCATGGCATGATGTCATGCTGTCAAAACGTGTCAACAGATTAGATTTGTGGAAATATTATTCTCTCTACGGTGGTATGTGGAACTTATTTTGCAGGGTCGGACACTATCCTTGTATTCAAAATCTTCAATGGTGTATTCGGAGGAGGAACCCGCCTTGCAATGCCGAAGACAACACTACGCGTCGGACTCATCGTCATTGAAGCCTGGTTCAGGGGCTACTGAGGGAGTCCTGGATTAGGGGGTCTCCGGACAGCCGGACTATATCCTTTGGCCGGACTATTGGACTATGAAGATACAAGTTTGAAGACTTCATCTCGTGTCCGGATGGGACTCTACTTGGCGTGGAAGGCAAGCTAGGCAATACGGATATGTATATCTCCTCCTTCGTAACCAATCTTGTGTAACCCTAGCCTCCTCCGGTGTTTATATAAACTGGAGGGCTTTAGTCTGTAGGACAACATACAATGATACCATAGGCTAGCTTCTAGGGTTTAGCCTCTTTAATCTCGTGGTAGATCAACTCTTGTAATACTCATATCATCAAGAACAATCAAGCAGGACGTAGGGTATTACCTCCATCGAGAGGGCCCGAATCTAGGTAAACATCGTGTCCCCTGTCTCCTGTTACCATCCGCCTTAGACGCATAGTTCGAGACCCCCTACCCGAGATCCGCCGGTTCTGACACCGACAGCCATGATTTCAGATCTGAACCTATTATGTTTTCATGAATATATTTGTGTTCTTGATCCTATCTTGCAAGTTATAGTCACCTACCACGTGTTATGATCCGGCAACTGTTGGGGAACGTAGTAATTCAAAAATTTCCTATGATCACGCAAGATCTAACTAGGAGATGCATTGCAACGAGAGGGGAGAGTGTGTCCACATACCCTCGTAGACCGAAAGCGGAAGCGTTTAGTAACGCGGTTGATGTAGTCGAACGTCTTCACGATCCAACCGATCCAGGTACCAAACGTACGGCACCTCCGTGTTCAGCACACGTTCAACACAATGACGTCCCTCGAGCTCTTGATCCAGTTGAGGATGAGGGAGAGTTCCGTCAGCACGACGGCGTGGCAACAGTGATGATAAAGTTACCGGAGCAGGGCTTCACCTAAGCACTACGATGATATGACCGAGGTGTTAAACTATGGAGGGGGGCACCGCACATGGCTAAGAGATTGCCTGTTGTGCCTTTGGGGTGCCCCTGCCTCCGTATATAAAGGGGGAGGAGGAGGTGGCCGGCCAAAGGGGCACGCCATGGGGGGGAGTCCTACTTGGATTCCTAGTCCAAGTAGGATTTGGCCCCCCTCCTTCCTTCCACCGGAGAGGGAAAAGGGGAAGGGAGAGAGAGGGAGAAGGAAAGAGGGGGGCTGCCCCCTCCCCTGGTCCAATTCGGTTTGGGCAAGGGGGCGCGCACCTCCTCACGTGGCCTTTCCCCTCTTCTCCAATATGGCCTGATACGTCCATTTTGCATCATTCTTTTATATCGATATTTATTGCATTATGGGCTGTTATTTGCTACCTCTTGAGCATTGCGTTGGATTTCCCCGAAGAGGAGAGGATGATGCAGCAAAGTAATGTAAGTATTTCCCTCAGTTTTTGAGAACCAAGGTATCAATCTAGTAGGAGGCTACGCGCGAGTCCCTCGTACCTACACAAAAACAATAGGTCAACGCAACTGAGGGAGTCCTGGATTAGGGGGTGTCCGGATGGCCGGACTATACCTTCGGCCGGACTCCTGGACTATGAAGATACAAGATCGAAGACTTCGTCCCGTGTCCGGAAGGGACTTTCCTTGGCGTGGAAGGCAAGCTTGGCGATACGGATATGTAGATCTCCTACCATTGTAACCGACTCTATGTAACCCTAGCCCTCTCCGGTGTCTATATAAACCGGAGGGTTTTAGTCCGTAGGACGAACAACAATCATACCATAGGCTAGCTTCTAGGGTTTAGCCTCTCTAATCTCGTGGTAGATCTACTCTTGTACTACCCATATCATCAATATCAGTCAAGCAGGACATAGGGTTTTACCTCCATCAAGAGGGCCCGAACCTGGGTAAAACATCGTGTCCCCTGCCTCCTGTTACCATCCGACCTAGACGCACAGTTCGGGACCCCCTACCCGAGATCCGCCAGTTTTGACACTGACATTGGTGCTTTCATTGAGAGTTCCTCTGTGTCGTCACTTTTAGGCCCGATGGCTTCTCCGATCATCAACAGCGATGCGATCCAGGGTGAGACTTTTCTCCCCGGATAGATCTTCGTATTCGGCGGCTTTGCACTGCGGGCCAATTCGCTTGGTCATCTGGAGCAGACCGAAAGCTACACCCCTGGCCATCAGGTCAGATTTGGAAGTTTGAACTACACGGCTGACATCCGCGGAGACTTGATCTTCGACGGATTCGAGCCACAGCCGAGCGCGCCGCACTGTCACGATGGGCATGATTTAGCTCTGCCGCCGAACAGTGCCCTGGAGGCCGCACCTGTGTCTGCTCTGACCCCTAGCTCGGAGCCGATCACACCAATCGAGTATGGGTGGTTAGACACCGCCTCGGGGGCTGCAATCTCTACGGCGATCGAGCCGAACAAGCCCTATTCTCTGCGAAGCCCGTGACTCCAAGGAGCCGGACTCCACTCCAGACTCCGAGCCCTCCGCGCCCCGACCGATCGAACCCGATTGGGCGCCGATCATGGAGTTCACCGCCGCGGACATCTTTTAGCACTCGCCCTTCGGCGATATTCTGAATTCACTAAAGTCTCTCTCTTTGTCAGGAGAGCCCTGGCCGGACTATGGTCAGCAAGGTTGGGATGCGGATGATGAGGAAATTCAAAGCCCACCCACCACCCACTTCGTAGCCACTGCCGATGATTTAACCGACATGCTCGACTTCGACTCCGAAGACATCGACGGTATGGACGCCGATGCAGGAGACGATCAAGAACCAGCGCCTATAGGGCACTGGAAAGCCACCTCGTCGTATGATATATACATGGTGGACACCCCAAAAGAAGGCAATGGCGATGGAACAGCGGAGGATGACCCCTCGAAGAAGCAGCCTAAGCGCCGGCGTCAGCAGCGCCGCTCTAAATCCCGCCAAAACAAAAACGGTGATTCCGGCACGGGAGATAATAACACCCCGGACAGTGCCGAAGACAACCACCTCTAGCAAGATTTAGCACATGAGGATAGAGAAGCCAGCCCTCATGAGAGAGCGGCAGACAGAGATGTCGAGGACGATAATTATATGCCTCCCTCCGAAGATGAGGCATGCCTCGACGACGACGAATTTGTCGTGCCGGAGGATCCCGTCGAACAAGAGCGTTTCAAACGCAGGCTTATGGCCACGGCAAGCAACCTCAAGAAAAAACAACAACAGCTTAGAGCTGATCAAGATTTGCTAGCCGACAGATGGACTAAAGTCCTTGCGGCCGAAGAGTATGAACTCGAACGCCCCTCCAAGAGCTACCTAAAGCGCAGGTTGCTACCCCAATTAGAGGAGGATGAACCTAAACCTACATCACCAGCACATGATGTGGCCGACCGGCCACCCCGTGGCCGCGACAGAGAGGCCTCTCGGCCCTCTACTCAAGCCGCACCCCGGCGCCGCTCAAAAAATACCAAGGCATGGGAAAATGCGCCAGACCTACGAGATATATTGGAGGACGAGGCAAGGCAAACAAGATCGATCTACGGATCACGTGGGCGCCCCACGGCACGAGACGGTACTCGTCACGCCGGATACAGTAAATCCGGCCGGGCCGAACACAGTAGACAAAGCTCGTTTGAGCTGCGTCGTGATGTAGCCCAATACAGAGGCGCCGCACACCCACTATGCTTCACAAATGAAGTAATGGATCATCAAATCCCCGAGGGTTACAAACCCGTGAACATCGAATCATACGATGGCACAACAGATCCTGTGGTATGGATCGAGGACTATCTCCTTCATATCCACATGGCCCGCGGTGATGACCTACACGCCATCAAATAGCTCTCTCTCAAGCTTAAAGGACCAGCTCGGCATTGGCTTAACAGCTTGCTAGCAGAATCAATTGGTTGTTGGGAGGACCTGGAAGCCGCATTCCTCGACAATTTCCAGGGCACTTATGTGCGACCACCAGACGCCGTTGACCTAAGCCACATAATTCAGCAGCCAGAGGAATCGGCCAGACAATTCTGGACACGGTTCCTAACCAAGAAAAATCAAATTGTCGACTGTCCGGACGCAGAGGCCCTAGCAGCCTTCAAGCATAACATCCACGACGAGTGGCTTGCATGGCACCTAGGACAGGAAAAGCCGAAATCTATGGCAGCCCTCACGACACTTATGACCCGCTTTTGCGCGGGAGAAGACAGGTGGCTAGCTCGCAGCAATAACATGACCAAGAGCCCTGGTAATTCGGATACCAAGGACAGCGGTGGCAGGTCACATCGCAACAAGCAAAAGCGCCGCATTAATGGTGACAACGCTGAGGATACGACAGTTAATGCCGGATTCAGAGGCTCTAAACCCGGTCAGCGGAAAAAGGAATTCAAAAGAAATACTCCGGGCCCGTCCAGTTTGGACCGAATACTCAACCGCTCATGCCAGATACATGGCACCCCCGAAAAACCAGCCAATCACACCAACAGGGATTGTTGGGTGTTCAAGCAGGCAGGCAAGTTAAATGCCGAAAGCAGAGACAAGGGGCTGCATAGTGATGACGAGGAGGAGCCCCGGCCACCGAACAACAGTGGAGAGAAAGGTTTTCCCCCACAAGTGCGGACGGTGAACATGATATACGCAACCCACGTCCCCAAGAGGGAGCGGAAGCGTGTGCTAAGGGACGTATACGTGATGGAGCCAGTCGCCCCAAAGTTCAACCCATGGTCTTCCTGCCCGATCACTTTTGATCGAAGGGACCACCCCACTAGCATCCGTCATGGAGGATTCGCCGCATTGGTTCTAGACCCAATTATTGACGGATTTCACCTCACTAGAGTCCTTATGGACGGCGGCAGCAGCCTGAACCGCAGTGGCTATCACGCACTGCTCGGGCGAACCGTATTTGCCAATTTCAATGCGGTGCCGCACTACGCATACCTCAAGCTCAAGATGCCAGGCCCTCGAGGTGTCATCACGGTCAATGGAAACATTGAATGCTCTCTCCGAACGGAGGAGCATACGGCGGCTATCGCAGCGGAAGCACAAAGCAGCCTCTCAAGGCAATTCTCTAGTCCGGCCATTAAACGCCTGGACACCGTCAAGCGCGCCCGGAGTAACCTACACCAAGACCGCCCGACACGTTCAGAGCAAGCATAGCAATGCGGCCTCAACCCCAGCCCTCGCGAACTTGCAAAACTAGTGCTGCGCGTACATAACTACGCTCTGGAAATACCATGGGCACAGGGGGAGGGGCACCATCACGGCATGCCCGAAACGCGGCTTAAACCGCACTAGGGGCTTCCGATTTCTTAATTTTCTCTTATTTTCAGGACTCCATTCTTCGGAAGGCTTGTCCGGCAGTACAATTGCCACACAAACAATACAACCAGGGAAGCAAAAAGCTATGCCGCACTACGGAACTCTAAGGTGGTCTCTATAACGAGCAGTATACCTGTTTCGCATAACATTCCGCAGCTCGCCCCTGGAAAGGACATATTTGATAGTCCCATCTTTTCCTTATCGCACTATTTGTATTGTCCTGCTTCGATCACAGCCTTTTTAAATAAACAATGCATAGCTTCCGTCTATTATTGCATTACTCTTTTTTACGAATGTATGTTCATTAATGACATATTGCACCCGTACACTTTGGTACGGCCAATACGCCAGGGGCTTAAGTACCCCACAATACGGTGTGAGAAGTCTGAACACTTTCACAAGTGCGGCACCCCGAACTTATAGCATTATATGCATCGGCTCCGAATCATGTCTTGGGTCAATAGTTGGGTTTGCCCGGCTCCTATGTTTTGGTACCTTATGTTCCGTTAGATCGGCTAAGGTAGCACTAGGAGAACTACTGCGATTGTGCCCCAGTTGAGCTGGGCTAAGAACCTCAGTAGAGAAAGCTAAAACTGACCGTCATGATGAGGCGAGAGTTGGTCGCTGTTCGAGAGGTTTTCGAGTCCCTAAAGACTTATGTCGCTTAGAGCGAGGAGTCGGCTTTGTCTGGCCTAGGCGTGGATAGCGCCCTGAACTCGGTCTTCCGAACACTAGGGGCTTCACCGAAATTTAAAATTATAGAATTCTATGGCTAAGTGAGAGTGTTCAAGCATTATAGTCTGATTGCCTTGTTCGTTGTGTTGAGCGCCTCCCTCGAAGGACCCAAGAATGGGAAAAAGAGCGCTCATGTTTATCCCGAACACCCCAGCACTCGTGCCATGGGGGCAGAAGCCGATGACTCTCCATCTCTCAAATTTGATAAACGGCCGCACAGTAGGTAATATTTTAAATTCAAAAGGCATTGCTTAGCGCACATGAACAAGTTTACAGCGCACAGGACAAAACGAGAGAGTTTACTGAAAAATTACATCCATGAAACATTCATCCGCCACAAGGCAGGCACCCTTCAGAACGCCCTCATAATACATCTCGGGCTTGCGATGCTCCTTGCCCGACGGTGGCCCATCCTTCACAAGCTTCTTAGCATCCAGCTTGCCCCAGTGCACCTTCGCACGGGCAAGCGCCCTACGGGCACCCTCGATGCATACGGAGCGCTTGATGACTTCGAGCCTTGGACAGGCCTCCACCAGCCCGGAGTAGCTCCCAGGCATGGACTTTCCAGGCCACAGCCGGACTATGAGGCCCTTCATGGCCTGTTCGGCCACCTTATGGAGCTCGACCAGCTGTTTCAGCTGGTCGCTTAAGGGCACCGAATGTTCGGCCTCAACATACTGAGACCAGAACACCTTCTCCGTCGAGCTTCCCTCCTCGGCTCGGTAGAAGGCGGCGGCATCCGACACGCTACGGGGCAAGTCTGCAAATGCTCCTGGAGAGCTCCAGATTCGGGTAAGTAACAAGTAATTCACTTTTACGTGCTTGCTTTGCATACAGAATGCCTTACCCACCGCTATCTTTTTTATTGCCTCAACCTCCTGGAGGGCCTTCTGGGCTTCGGCCTTGGCAGACTTGGCATCTTCAATGGCCGCCACGAGCTCAGACTCTCGCGCCTTCGAGTCAAGCTCCAAACTCTCATGTTTTTTCATGAGAGCCTGGAGCTCTTGCCGCACCTCGCCAACCTACGTCTCATGCTTCTCCCGCTCGGTGCGCTCCGTGGCTGCCCTCTTTTCGGCCTCGGACAGCGCTTGCTTAAGGGTCGCCACCTCAGTTGTGGCCCCCTACAATAGCCGCGTTAATCCTGTCACTTTTTGCAATTGCACCTTTCACATATTTCAATAAGGTATTTCTTACCTTCCTTCTCCTCGAGCTACTGCTTGGCTAGGCCGAGCTCTTTCTCGGACCGCTCGAGGTTCTGCTTCAACGTGTCCACCTCCGCATTCAGTGCGGCGGAGGCCAGCAGCGAAGCCTGCATACGCATATTGACTTGATTATGTTAGACTTCTGTGAATGTTATTAGATCCTTTATTCGGCTTTTCTTTCCGAATGCCGAACAGAGCATCAGGGGCTACTGCCTATGCGGTAATATTTTTACATATTCTTTACTTACCTCAAAGCCTGTTAGAAGGCTGGCACAGGCTTCAGTCAGTCCGCTCTTGGCGGACTGAACCTTCTGGATCACCACACTCATAATAGTGTGGTGCTCCTCGTCGATGGAGGCGTCGTTAAGCGTCTCCAGCAAATTGTCCGGTGCCTCCTGTTGGACGGAGGTCACCGGCTCGGTAGGCTTTCTCCTCTTGGAAGGAGGCTGCCTACCGGAGTCCGGAACCGTTGAAGGTTCCGGCGCGGTGTCCGGCTCAAGGCCGGACTTGGAGCCCTTGGGAGTTCTATCCCCTTTACGCCTGGAGTCCAGGAGGTTGCGTTGCGGCACCTCTAGGACCACCTCCTCCTGGCTTAGAACCTATTGGGACGCCACCTCGGCGCCGTCCGTAGGGTGGGGGGAGGAAGCCGTCGGAAGCGAATTCACATCTGATGAATCCAGGGAGCCGCTCGATGACTCGTCGAGCTCGGCCTTGGGCGGACTGCACAATCATGTTCGATGTAAGGAAAAGCTGTGCAATGAGGGAATACTATGAATCACTCTGGTATCTAGATACTTACGATCTCGCCAGGGGCTTGGCTCTGTGCGGCCACTCCTCTTCGCCATCATCGGCGTTGGTGGAGTAGTCCGGAGGAGGGGTCTTCCCCCTCTTGGACCCTTCGGCCTCCCCAGTTGGGGTGGCCTTCCTTTTCTTCCCTCCCCCCGCTGGAGGGGGAGAGGTCTCTTCTTCCTCCTCCTCGTCTTCATGGGAGGAGTGCGCCTTGGAGTCATCGGATGATGAATCCGACACCTCCTGGCGCCAGGCACTCTTTCGAGTCCCTGTGGCCTTCTTCTTGGCCTTCTTCTTCGGCACCACGTAGGGTGCCGGAACCAGCAGCTTCGCCAAGCGAGCGTCCGCTGGGCCTTCAGGCAAAAGAGCCGGATAGTTGATCTGTCCGGACATCTCCTGCCAATCCTGTCAAAGGTAAGGGAGCTTAGATCCCGCATGGAGTCAAACTATGAAAAACTAATACCCTGTAAAAGGTAAAAACAGCTTACCGCACGAGCGTGACGCTGCGTGCTGAATACACAATCCTCGGTAGCGGATGCGGGGGCCTCGGCGCCCTTGAAAAGCACCTTCCAGGCATCTTCGTACGTCGTGTCAAAGAGCCTGCTCAGAGTTTGGTGCCGCTCCGGGTCGAACTCCCACAGGTTGAAAGCCCGTTGTTGACACGGGAGGATCCGGCGGATGAGCATAACCTGGAGTACGTTGACAAGTTTGAGCTTCCTGTCCACCAGGGTTTGGACGCATGTTTGGAGTCCGGTCAGCTCTCCTTTTTTACCCCACGACAGGCCTGTCTCTTTCCAGGAGGCAAGCCGCGTAGGGGGTCCGGATCGGAACTCGGGGGCTGCGACCCATTCAGGGTCGCGCAGCTCGGTGATGTAAAACCACCCCGACTGCCACCCCTTTAGGGATTCCACGAAGGAGCCCTCGAACCATAGGACATTGGGCATCTTGCCCACCATGGCTCCTCCGCACTCCGCTTGGGTGCCGCGCACCACCTTCGGCTTGACATTGAAAGTCTTGAGCCATAGGCCGAAATGGGGGCGGATGCGGAAGAAAGCCTCGCACACGACGATAAACGCCGAGATGTTGAGGACAAAGTTCGGGGCCAGATCGTGGAAATCTAGGCCATAGTAGACATTAGCCCCCGGACAAATGGGTGGAGAGGGAAGCCCAATCCATGGAGGAAATGGGGGAGGAACACCACCCTCTCATGGGGCCTAGGGGTGGGGATGAGCTGCCCCTCTTCAGGAAGCCGGTTCGCAATGTTGTTAGACAAGTATCCGGCCTTCCTCAGTCTTTTGATGTGTCCCTCCGTGACGGAGGAGACCATCCACTTGCCTCCCGCTCCGGACATGGCTGGAGAAGGTTGAGGTGGGGTGTGCGGACTTGGGCGCTGGAGCTCGAGTGCGCGGAAATGGATAGGCAAAGGAGGAAGAAGGCGTGGATGAAAAGGTGGATCCTTATCTCCTTATATGGGCGGACGCGACTATGCGCCCCCACCAGCCTGGTAAAACTCGCTTATCTCCCAAGCGCCGTAGTCAATGGCGCGGTTGGGTTACCCACACCCGTATTGATGAGAATCCCGGAATAAGGGGACACAATCTCTGCTTTAACAAGACATGCCAAGGAAACCGCCTCGCCAAACTCACTAAGGTGGGACAGTAAAACGTCGAATAAAGACTTGGCCGTGGTGTGATGTCACGCTATGGAATACGTCAGCAGATTAGATTTGTGTAAATATTATTCTCTCTATGGCAACATGTGGAGACTTATTTTGCAGAGCCGGACACTACCTTTGTGTTCAAAATCTTCTATGAAGTACTTGGAGGAGGAACCCGCCTTGCAATGCCGAAGACAATCTGCGCGCCGGACTCGTCGTCATTGAAGCCTGGTTCAGGGGCTACTGAGGGATTCCTAGATTAGGGGGTGTCCGGATGGCCGGACTATACCTTCGGCCGGACTCCTGGACTATGAAAATACAAGATCGAAGACTTTGTCTCGTGTTCGGAAGGGACTTTCCTTGGCGTGGAAGGCAAGCTTGGCGAGACAGATATGTAGATCTCCTACCATTGTAACCGACTCTATGTAACCCTAGCCCTCTCCGGTGTCTATATAAACCGGAGGGTTTTAGTCCGTAGGACGAACAACAATCATACCATAGGCTAGCTTCTAGGGTTTAGCCTCTCTGATCTCGTGGTAGATCTACTCTTGTACTACCCATATCATCAATATCAGTCAAGCAGGACATAGGGTTTTACCTCCATCAAGAGGGCCTGAACCTGGGTAAAACATCGTGTCCCCTGCCTCCTGTTACCATCCGGCCTAGACGCACAGTTCGGGACCCCCTACCCGAGATCCGCCGGTTTTGACACCAACAGCAACCAACGTGCTTAGGGGTTGTCAATCCCTTCACGGTCACTTACGAAAGTGAGATCTGATAGAGATGATAAATAATATTTTTGGTATTTTTGGTATAGAGATGCAAAGTGAAAAGTAAAAGGCAAAGTAAAAAAGCAAAGCAATAATAAAGTGATGAAGATTGATATGATGAGAAAGAGACCCGGGAGCCATAGGTTTCACTAGTGGCTTCTCTCAAGAGCATAAGTATTCTACGGTGGGTGAATAAATTACTGTTGAGCAATTGACAGAATTGAGCATAGTTATGAGAATATCTAGGTATGATCATGTATATAGGCATCACGTCAGAGACAAGTAGACCGACTCCTGCCTGCATCTACTATTATTACTCCACTCATCGACCGCTATCCAGCATGCATCTAGAGTATTAAGTTAAAAACAGAGTGACGCCTTAAGCAAGATGACATGATGTAGAGGGATAGTTTCATGCAATATGATAAAAACCACATCTTGTTATCCTCGATGGCAACAATACAATACGTGCCTTGCTGCCCCTTCTATCACTGGGAAAGGACACCGCAAGATTGAACCCAAAGCTAAGCACTTCTCCCATGGCAAGAAAAACCAATCTAGTAGGCCAAACCAAACTGATAATTCGAAGAGACTTGCAAAGATAACCAATCATACATAAAATAATTCGGAGAAGATTCAAATATTATTCATAGATAGACTTGATCAGAAACCCACAATTCATCGGCCTCAACAAACACACTGCAAAAAGAAGATTACATCGAATAGATCTCCACGAGACAGGGGGAGAACATTGTATTGAGATCCAAAAAGAGAGAAGAAGCCATCTAGCTACTAACTATGGACCCGTAGGTCTGAAGTAAACTACTCACACTTCATCGGAGGGGCTTGGATGATGATGTAGAAGCCCTCCGTGATCGATTCCCCTTCTGGCGGAGCTCCGGAACAGGCCCCAAGATGGGATCTCGTGGATATAGAAAGTTGCGGCGGTGGAATTAGGTTTTTTTGCTCCGTCCCTGATCATTTGGGGGTACGTCGGTATATATAGGAGGAAGGAGTACGTCGGTGGAGCTTCGAGGGGCCCATGAGGCAGGGGCGTGCCCTAGGGGGGCGCCCTCCACCCTCGTGACCGCCTCGTGGCTTTCTTGACGGAGGGTCCAAGTCTTCTGGATCTCATCTGATGAGAAAATCACATTTCCGAAGATTTCATTCCGTTTGGACTCCATTTGATATTCTGTTTCTCCGAAACACTGAAATAAGCAAAAAAACAGCAATTCTGGGCTGGGCCTCCAGTTAATAGGTTATTCCCAAAAATAATATAAAAGTGGAAAATAAAGCCCAATATAGTCCAAAACAGTAGATAATATAGCATGGAGCAATCAAAAATTATAGATACATTGGAGACGTATCATTATTACACATTATGTCACAATACTTATGCATATTCTCTCTTATTTTACAAGGTTTACATAAAGAGGGAGAATGCCGGCAGCTGGGATTCTGGGCTGGAAAAGGAGAAAATATTAGAGACCTATTCTGCACAGCTCCAAAAGTCTTGAAACTTCACGGAAGAAGTTTTCGAAATATATAAAAAATAATGAGAGCAAGAACTTCACCAGGGGGCCACACCCTGCCCACGAGGGTGGGGGGGAGCCCCTACCTCGTGGGCCCCCTGGTGGCCCTCCGGTGGCCATCTCCTGCTATATGAAGTCTTTCGATTGGAAAAAATAAGAAGCGATCTTCTCAGACGAAACTCCGCCGCCACGAGGCGGAACCTTGGCGGAACCAATCTAGGGCTCTGGCGGAGCTGTTCTGCCGGGGAAACTTCCCTCCCGGAGGGGGAAATCATCGCCATCGTCATCACCAACTCTCCTCTCATCGGGAGAGGGCAATATCCATCAACATCTTCATCAGCACCATCTCCTCTCAAAACCCTAGTTCATCTCTTGTATGCAATTCTTGTCTCCAAGTCCGGGATTGGTGCTAGTAGGTTGCTAGTAGTGTTAATTACTCCTTGTAGTTAATGCTAGTTGGTTTAATTGGTGGAAGATCGTATGTTCAGATCCTATATTCACATTAATACGCCTCTGATTATGAACATGTTTATGCTTTGTGAGTAGTTACTTTTGTTCCTAAGGACATGGGAGAAGCCTTGCTATTAGTAGTCATGTGAATTCAGTATTCGTTCGATATTTTGATGAGATGTATGTTGTCTCTCCTCTAGTGGTGTTATGTGAACGTCGACTACATGACACTTCACCATTATTTGGGCCTAGAGGAAAGCATTGGGAAGTAATAAGTAGATGATGGGTTGCTAGAGTGACAGAAGCTTAAACCCTAGTTTATGCGTTGCTTCGTAAGGGGCTGATTTGGATCCATATGTTTCATGCTATGGTTAGGTTTACCTTAATACTTTTGTTGTAGTTGCAGATGCTTGCAATAGAGGTTAATCATAAGTGGGATGCTTGTCCAAGTAAGGGTAGTACCCAAGCAGTGGTCCACCCACATACCAAATTATCAAAGTACCGAACATGACATATGAGCATGATGAAAACTAGCTTGACGATATTCCCATGTGTCCTCGGGAGCACTTTTCTCTATATAAGAGTTTGTCCAAGCTTGTCCTTTGCTACAAAAAGGATTGGGTCACCTTGCTGCACTTTATTTACTTTTGTTAATTGTTGCTCATTACAAATTATCCTATCACAAAAACTATCTGTTACCACTTACTTCAGTACTTGCAGAGAATACCTAGTTGGAAATCGCTTATCATTTCCTTTTGCTCCTCGTTGGGTTCGACACTCTTACTTATCGAGAGGACTACGATATATCCCCTATACTTGTGGGTCATCAAGACTCTTTTCTGGCGCCGTTGCCGGGGAGTGAAGCGTGTTTGGTAGGTGGAATTTGGTAAGGAAAAATTTATATAGTGTGCTGAAATTTACTGTCACTTGTTACTATGGAAAGTAATCCTCTGAGGGGCTTGTTCGGAGTATCTTCACCTCGACCAGTAGAGCAAAGAGTTGCTCCTCAACCTACTGAACCTACTGAAAATGAAAATGAAAATGTCTGCTTTGAAATTCCTTCGGGTATGATAGAAAAACTGCTAGCTAATCTTTTTTTAGGAGATGGAACAAAACATCCTGATGAGCATCTAATATATGTGGATGAAGTTTGTGGATTATTTAAGCTTGTAGGTGTACCCGGAGATGTTGTTAAGAAGAAGGTCTTCCCTTTATCTTTGAAGGGAGACGCATCGACATGGTATAGGCTATGTGATGATATGGGGTCTTGGAATTACAAACGATTGAAATTGGAATTTCATCAGAAGTTTTATCCTATGGATCTTGTTCATCGTGATCGCAATTACATATATAATTTTTGGCCTCACGAAGGATAAAGCATCGCTCAAGCTTGGGGGAGGCTTAAATCAATGTTATATTCATGCCCCAATCATGAGCTCTCAAGAGAAATGATTATTCAAAATTTTATGCTTGGCTTTCTGATAACAATCGCACCATGCTTGATACTTCTTGTGCTGGCTCTTTTATGATGAAGACTATTGAATTCACATGGGATTTATTGGAAAGAATTAAACGCAACTCTGAAGATTGGGACCTCGACAAAGGTAAGGAGTCAGGTATGACACCTAGTTTTGATTTTGTTAAATCTTTTATCGATACCGATATTTTTCGTAAATTTAGCACTAAATATGGACTTCACTCTGAGATAGTAGCTTCTTTCTGTGAATCTTTTGCTACTTATGTTGATCTCCCCAAGGAGAAGTGGTTTAAATATCATCTTCCCATAGAATTAAAAGTAGTTGCACCTATTAAAGTTGAAGAAAAGATTGTCACTTATAATGATCCTATTGTTCCTACTTCTTATGTTGAGAAACTACCTTTTCCTGTTAGAATAAAGGATCATGCTAAAGCTTCAACTGTAGTTCGTAAAAGCAATATTAAAACATATACACCTCCTGAGCAAGTTAAAGTTGAACCTAATATTGCTATTGTTAAAGATCTCTTGTCTGATAATATTGATGGGCATGTTATTTATTTCTATGATGAAACTGCTAGAATTGCTAAACCTTGTGCTAAAGATAAACCTAGACCTGTGGTAGGCATGCCTGTTATTTCTGTTAAAATAGGAGATCATTGTTATCATGGCTTATGTGATATGGGTGCTAGTGCTAGTGCAATACCTATTAGCCCATATAGAGAAATCATGCATGATATTGCACCTGTTGCATTAGAAGATATTGATGTCATAATTAAACTTGCCAATAGAGATACTATTTCACCAATGGGAATTGTTAGAGATGTTGAAGTCTTGTGTGGGAAAACTAAATATCCTGCTGATTTTCTTGTTCTTGGTCCCCACAAGATAGCTTTTGTCCCATTATATTTGGTAGACCCTTCTTGAACACTGTTAATGCTACCATAGATTGCAAAAGAGATGTTGTTACTATCGGTTTAGATGATATGACTCATGAATTTAATTTCTTAGTAAACAACACCATGAAGAAGAATTACCTAGTAAGGATGAAATTATTGGTCTTGCTTCTATTGCCGTACCTCCTAGTGATCCTTTAGAACAATATTTGCTAGACCATGAAAATGACATGTTTATGAATGAAAGAAGGGAATTAGATGAAGTATTATTTAAACAAGAACCTATTCTGAAAAACAATTTACCTGTTGAAATCCTAGGGGATCCTCCTCCACCCAAGGGTGATCCCGTGTTTGAGCTTAAACCGTTACCTGATACTCTTAAATATGCTTATCTTGATGAGAAAAAGATATATCCTGTTATTATTAGTGCTAACCTTTCAGAGCATGAGGAAGAGAGATTATTGAAAACTCTGAAGAAGCACCGTGCTGCTATTGGGTATACTCTTGATGATCTTAAGGGCATTAGTCCCACTCTATGTCAACATAAAATTAATTTGGAAGAAGATGCTAAACCAGTTCGTGATCATCAACGCCGGCTGAATCCTAAAATGAAAGAAGTGGTAAGAAAGGAAATACTAAAGCTCCTTGAGGAAGGTATAATTTATCCCGTTGTTGATAGTCAGTGGGTAAGCCCTGTCCATTGTGTCCCTAAGAAGGGAGGTATTACTGTTGTTCCTAATGATAAAGATGAATTGACCCCTCAAAGAATTATTACAGGTTATAGGATGGTAATTGATTTCCGCAAATTAAATAAGGTAACTAAAAAGGATCATTACCCCTTACCTTTTATCATTCAAATGCTAGAAAGATTATCTAAACATATTCATTTTTGCTTTCTAGATGGTTATTCTGGTTTCTCTCAAATACCCGTGTCAGCCAAAGATCAATCAAAGACTACTTTTACATGCCCTTTTGGTACTTTTGCTTATAGACGTATGCCTTTTGGTTTATGTAATACACCTGCTACCTTTCAAAGATGCATGATGGCTATATTCTCTGACTTTTGTGAAAAGATTTGTGAGGTTTTCATGGACGATTTCTCCGTCTATGGATCTTCTTTTGATGATTGCTTGAGCAACCTTGATCGAGTTTTGTAGAGATGTGAAGAAACTAATCTTGTCTTGAATTGGGAAAAGTGCCACTTTATGGTTAATGAAGGTATTGTCTTGGGGCATAAAGTTTCCGAAAGAGGTATTGAAGTTGATAAAGACAAAGTTGATGCTATTGAGAAGATGACATGTCCTAAGGACATCAAAGGTATAAGAAGTTTCATTGGTCATGCCGGATTTTATAGGAGGTTTATTAAGGACTTCTCAAAAATCTCTCGGCCTCTAACTAATTTATTACAAAAAGATATACCATTTGTTTTTGAAGATGATTGTGTAGAAGCATTTGAAATACTTAAGAAAGCATTGATCTCTGCACCCATTGTTCAGCCACCTGATTGGAATTTACCCTTTCAAATTATGTGTGATGCTAGTGATTATGCTGTAGGTGCTGTTCTAGGACAAAGAGTTGATAAGAAATTAAATGTTATTCAATATGTTAGTAAAACCCTAGACAATGCTCAAAGAAATTATGCTACTACTGAAAAGGAATTCTTAGCGGTTGTATTTGCTTGTGATAAGTTCAGACCTTATATTGTTGATTCTAAAGTAACTATTCACACTAATCATGCTGCTATTAAATATCTTATGGAAAAGAAAGATGCTAAACCTAGACTTATTAGATGGGTTCTCTTGCTACAAGAATTTGACTTACATATTGTTGATAGAAAGGGAGCTGAGAACCCCGTTGCAGACAACTTGTCTAGGTTAGAAAATGTGCTTGATGACCCACTTCCTATTGATGATAGCTTTCCTGATGAGCAATTAAATGTCATAAATGCTTCTCATACTGCTCCATGGTATGTTGATTATACTAATTACATTGTTGCTAAGTTTATACCACCTAATTTCACATACCAGCAAAAGAAAAAGTTCTTCTATGATTTGAGGCATTACTTTTGGGATGACCCACATCTTTATAAAGAAGGAGTAGATGGTGTCATTAGACGTTGTGTACCTGAGCATGAACAGGAATAGATCCTACACAAGTGTCACTCCGAAGCTTATGGAGGACACCATGTTGGAGATACAACTGCACATAAGGTATTGCAATCTGGTTTTTATTGGCCTACTCTCTTCAAGGATTCCCGTAAGTTTGTCTTATCTTGTGATGAATGTCAATGAATTGGTAATATTAGTAGACGTCAAGAAATGCCTATGAATTATTCACTTGTTATTGAACCATTTGATGTTTGGGGCTTTGACTATATGGGACCCTTTCCTTCCTCTAATGGATATAATTATATTTTAGTTGCTGTTGATTACGTTACTAAGTGGGTAGAAGCTATTCCAACTAGTAGTGCTGATCATAACACCTCTATTAAAATGCTTAAAGAAGTTATTTTTCCAAGATTTGGAGTCCCTAGATATTTAATGAGTGATGGTGGTTCACATTTTATTCATGGTGCTTTCCGTAAAATGCTTACTAAATATGATGTTAACCATAGAATTGCATCTCCTTATCACCCTTAGTCTAGTGGTCAAGTAGAATTGAGTAATAGAGAGCTCAAATTAATTTTGCAAAAGACTATTAATAGATCTAGAAAGAATTGGTCCAAGAAACTTGATGATGCATTATGGGCCTATAGAACTGCATATAAAAATCCTATGGGTATGTCTCCGTATAAAATGGTTTATGGAAAAGCATGTCACTTACCTCTCGAACTAGAACACAAGGCATATTGGGCTATTAAAGAACTCAACTATGATTTTAAACTTGCTAGTGAGAAGAGGTTATTTGATATTAGCTCACTTGATGAATGGAGAACCCAAGCCTACGAAAATGCCAAGTTGTTTAAAGAAAAAGTTAAAAATGGCATGACAAAAGGATACAAAAGCGTGAGTTTAAAGTAGGTGATTATGTATTGCTATACAACTCTCGTTTAAGATTTTTTGCAGGAAAACTTCTCTCCAAATGGGAAGGTCCTTACATTATCGAGGAGTTCTATCGTTCCGGTGCCATAAAAATCAACAACTTCGAAGGCACAAATCCGAAGGTGGTGAACGGTTAAAGAATCAAACACTATATCTCAGGTAATCCCATAAATGTTGAAACCAATGTTATTGAAACCATAACCCTGGAGGAATACATAAAGGACACTTTCCGGAACATTTCAGACTCCGAAAAGGAATAGGTATGTGGTACGGTAAGTAAACCGACTCCAAAACAGTTTTTAAGGCAATATTTCTCCGTTTTGGAATATTTAGAAAAATAGAAAAATAAGTAGCAGTCCGGGAAGGACACGAGGGCTCCACAAGGGTGGAGGGCGCGCCCTACCCTACTGGGCGCGCCCCCTACCTCGTGGGCACCTCGTGTGCTCTCCGGACCCCGTTTTCGTACACGACACGTATTTTGGTCGGCAAAAATTCATTATATAATCTCCTGGGGGTTTTGACTCCCGTATCACGCAAAAATCTCCTGTCTTTGTTTCGTGCTGTTTTCTGTCAGGGTTGTCAAGGCCAGGCACTATGTCGTCTCCCTCCTCCTCCAACCATGAGGGCAACGATGCTTGGCTAATGAAGATAGAGCTGAAGAGAGAAGAACCTATGGAGATCAACAAGGATGAAGGGATCAAGAAGGCCATGGAGGACCAAGTTCCGGCAACAGAAGACACCCTTCAACTGGATCACAATCTTCTTACCCCAACAGAAATCAAAGCTTTCAAGATGATTGAGTTAGCTCGTATACAAAATAAGTATCTCACACGTGAAAATATTTTGTTGAAGGAGCATATCATCGCACTCAAGGGCATTATCCGCAAGTTAGAAGACCTCCTACGTTCGATGTGCGACTATCCATCATCAACAACTCCACCTTCTTCACAAACAAAGGAGACGTAATCACCTGGGTATAGGCACCTCCTACGCTCGATGTTGGACGACAAGCCTACGTCATCGCACTCAAGGGCATTATTCGTAAGTTGGAGCACCTCCTACGCTCGATGTTGGACGACAAGCCTACGTCATCAAAAACTCCATCATCACCACCTCCGAAGAAAGAGACATAAATACATGGGTATGGGAACTCCCCTTGGCAACTGCCAAGCTTGGGGGAGTGCCCCGTTATCGTATCACCATCACTTTTATCTTTACTGTTTTCTTAGTTTGATCCTTTTGGTAATATCTTGATCCAGTAGAATAAAAGTTCTTAGTATGATCTAGTTGTGAGTTTTGCTTTATAATTCTTCTATGTAATCGAGTCCGTGAGCTATATAATAAAGATTAATGTTGAGTCAATGGCTTGATTATTTTGCCATGTTCCTAAGGGAATAAAAGAAAAGAGAAAGAAATAAAAAGAAACAAAGAGATCATGTGAGTCTTATGGAGAGTAATGAGCTCACATAGAAAAAGTATGATGAATAAAAGTTGTTGAGGGTTGGCAAACATAGTTTTGGTCATCGTTGCAATTAATAGGAAATAATAAATAAAGAGAGGTCTTCACATATTAATATACTATCTTGGACATCTTTTATGATTGTGAGCACTCATTAAAATATGACATGCTAAAGAGTTGATGTTGGACAAGGAAGACAACATAATGGTCTATGTTTTCTTACATCTGAGATAAATTATATTGTCTTGGATCCTCCAACATGTTGAGCATGCCTTTCTCCCTCATGCTAGCCAAATTCATCGCACCAAGTAGAGATACTACTTGTGCTTCCAAATACCCTTAAACCAGTTTTGCCATGAGAGTCCACCATACCTACCTATGGATTGAGTAAGATCCTCCAAGTAAGTTGTCATCGGTGCAAGCAATAAAAATTGCTCTCTAAATATGTATGACTTATTAGTGTGGGAGAAAATAAGCTTTATATGATCGTGTGATATGGAAGAAATAAAGGCGACAGACTGCATAATAAAGGTCCATATCACAAGTGGCAATATAAAGTGACGTTCTTTTGTATTAAGATTTTTTGCATCCAACCATAAAAGCGCATGACAACCTCTGCTTCCCTCTACGAAGGGCCTATCTTTTAGTTTTATCTCCTACATTGCATAAGAGTCATGGTGATCTTCACCCTTCCTTTTTACACTTTATCCTTTGGCAAGCACAGTATGTTGGAAAGATCCTGGTATATATTAGCTAATTGGATGTGAGTTTTCATGAACTATTACTGTTGACATTACCCTTGAGGTAAAACGTTGGGAGGCAGAACTATAAGCCCCTATCTTTCTCTGTGTCCGATAAAAACTCCATACCCATAAGTATTGCTTGAGTGTCAGCATTTGTGAAAGATAATATGATAGTTGAGTATGTGGACTTGCTGAAAAGCTCTTATACATTGACTCTTTCCTATGTTATGATAAATTGCAATTGCTCCAATGACTAAGATTATAGTTTGTTAGTTTTCAATGAAGTTTACTATTCATACTTGAGATTGTGATTGAATTATTACTTTAGCATAAGAGATTATATGACAAGAATTATATAAGCTGCTGTTCTAAGAATGATCATGATGCCCTCATGTCCGTATTTCATTTTTATCGACACCTCTATCTCTAAACATGTGGACATATTTTTCGATTTCGGCTTTTCGCTTGAGTACAAGCGAGGTCTAAGCTTGGGGAGTTGATACGTCCATTTTGCATAATTCTTTTATATCGATATTTATTGCATTATGGGCTGTTATTACACATTATGTCACAATACTTATGCCTATTCTCTCTTATTTTACAAGGTTTACATAAAGAGGGAGACTGCCGGCAGCTAGGATTCTGGGCTGGAAAGGGAGCAAATATTAGAGACCAATTCTGCACAGCTCCAAAAGTCCTGAAACTTCATGGAAGACGTTTTCCAAATATATAAAAAATACTGAGAGCAAGAACTTCACCAGGGGGGCCACACCCTGCCCACGAGGGTGGGGGGTGCGCCCTACCCCCCGGGGCGCGCCCCCTACCTCATGGCCCCCCTAGTGGCCCTTCGGTGGCCATCTTCTGCTATATGAAGTCTTCCGATGGGAAAAAAAATAAGAAGCCATCTTCTCGGATGAAACTCCGCCGCCACGAGGCGGAACCTTGGCAGAACCAATCTAGGGCTTTGGCGGAGCTGTTCTGCCGGGGAAACTTCCCTCCCGGAGGGGGAAATCATCGCCATCGTCATCACCAACGCTCCTCTCATCGGGAGAGGGCAATATCCATCAACATCTTCATCAGCACCATCTCCTCTCAAAACGCTAGTTCATCTCTTGTATGCAATTCTTGTCTCCAAGTCCGTGATTGGTGCTAGTAGGTTGCTAGTAGTGTTAATTACTCCTTGTAGTTGATGCTAGTTGGTTTAATTGGTGGAAGATCATATGTTCAGATCCTATAGTCACATTAATAGCCCTCTGATTATTAACATGTTTATGCTTTGTGAGTAGTTACTTTTGTTCCTGAGGACATGGGAGAAGTCTTGCTATTAGTAGTCATGTGAATTTGGTATTCGTTCGATATTTTGATGAGATGTATGTTGTCTCTCCTCTAGTGGTTTTTATGTGAACGTCGACTACATGACACTTCACCATTATTTGGGCCTAGAGGAAGGCATTGGGAAGTAATAAGTAGATGATGGGTTGCTAGAGTGACAGAAGCTTAAACCCTAGTTTATGCGTTGCTTCGTAAGGGGCTGATTTGGATCCATATGTTTCATGCTATGGTTAGGTTTACCTTAATACTTTTGTTATAGTTGTGGATGCTTGCAATAGAGGTTAATGATAAGTGGGATGCTTGTCCAAGTAAGGGCAGTACCCAAGCACCGGTCCACCGACATACCAAATTATCAAAGTACCAAACGTGAATCATATGAGCGTGATGAAACTAGCTTGACGATATTCCCATGTGTCCTGGGGAGCGCTTTTCTCTATATAAGAGTTTGTCCAGGCTTGTCCTTTGCTACAAAAAGGATTGGGCCACCTTGCTGCACTTTATTTACTTTTGTTACTTGTTTCTCGTTACAAATTATCCTATCACAAAAACTATCTGTTACCATTTACTTCAGTACTTGCAGAGAATACCTTGCTGGAAATCGCTTATCATTTCCTTCTGCTCCTCGTTGGGTTCGACACTCTTACTTATCGAAAGGACTACGATAGATCCCCTATACTTGTGGGTCATCATGGCCCAATAGGCCCAATACTTCCGCCGGGGGTTTCGGTAACCCCTCGGTACTCCGGTAAAATATCTGAATCACTCGGAACCATTCCGATGTCCGAATATAACCTTCCAATATATGAATATATAATTCTCGACTAGTTCGAGACTCCTCGTTATGTCCGTGATCTCATCCCGGACTCCGAACAAACTTCGGTCATGAAATCACGTAACTCGTAATACAAATCATCATCGAAAATTAAGCGTGCGGACCCTACGGGTTCGAGAACTATGTAGACATGACCGAGACACATCTCCGGTCAATAACCAATAGCGCAACCTGGATGCTCATATTGGCTCCTACATATTCTATGAATATCTTTATCGATCAAACCGCATAACAACATACGTCATTCCTTTTGTCATCGGTATGTTACTTGCCCGAGATTCGATCGTCGGTATCATCATACCTAGTTCAATCTCATTACCAGCAAGTCTCTTTACTCATTCCATAATGCATCATCATGTAACTAACTCATTAGTCACATTGCTTGCAAGGCTTATAGTGATGTGCATTACCGAGAGGGCCCAGAGATACCTCTCCGATACACGAAGTGACAAATCCTAATCTCGATCTATGCCAAGTCAACAAACACCATCGGAGACACCTGTAGAGCATCTTTATAATCACCAAGTTACGTTGTGACGTTTGATAGGAGACAAGGTGTTCCTCCAGTATTCGGGAGTTGCATAATCTCATAGTCAAAGGAATATGTATAAGTCATGAAGAAAGCAATAGCAATAAAACTTAACGATCATTATGCTAAGCTAACAGATAGGTCTTATCCATCACATCATTCTCCTAATGATGTGTCCCGTTCATCAAATGACAACACATGTCTATGGTTATGAAACTTAACCATCTTTGATTAACGAGCTAGTCTAGTAGAGGCTTACTAGGGACACTGTGTTTTGTCTATGTATCCGCACATGTATCAAGTTACCGGTTAATACAATTCTAGAATGAATAATAAACAGTTAGCATGATATAAGGAAATATAAATAACAACTTTATTATTGCCTCTAGGGCATATTTCTTTCAATCTCCCACTTGCACTAGAGTCAATAATCTAGTTCACATCGCCATGTGATTTAACACCAATAGTTCACATCACCATGTGGCCAACACCCAAAGGGTTTACTAGAGTCAATAATCTAGTTCACATCGCCATGTGATTAACACCAATAGTTCACATCACCATGTGACCAACACCCAAAAGGTTTACTAGAGTCAATAATATAGTTCACATCGCCATGTGATTAACACCCAAATAGTACTAAGGTGTGATCATGTTTTGCTTGTGAGAGAAGTTTAGTCAACGGGTCTGCCACATTCAGATCCGTATGTATTTTGCAAATTTCTATGTCTACAATGCTCTGCATGGAGCTACTCTAGCTAATTGCTCCCACTTTCAATATGTATCCAGATTGAGACTCAGAGTCATCCAGATCGGTGTTAAAGCTTGCATCGACGTAACTCGTTACGATGAACTCTTTATCACCTCCATAACCGTGAAATATTTCCTTAGTGCTCTAAGGATAATTTTGACCGCTGTCCAGTGATCTACTCCTGGATCACTATTGTACCCCTTTGCCAAACTCATGGCAAGGTACACAATAGGTCTGGTATACAGCATGGCATACTTCATAGAACCTATGACTGAGGCATAGGGAATGACTTTCATTCTCTTTCTATATTCTGTCGTGGTCAGGTTTTGAGTCTTACTCAACTTCACACCTTGCAACACAGGCAAGAACTCCTTCTTTGACTGTTCCATTTTGAACTACTTCAAAATCTTGTCAAGGTATGTTCTCATTGAAAAATGTTATCAAGCTTCTTGATCTATCTCTATAGATCTTGATGCTCAATATGTAAGCAGCTTCACCGAGGTCCTTCTTTGAAAAACTCCTTTCAAACACTCCTTTATGCTTTCCAGAAAATTCTATATCATTTCCGATCAATAATATGTCATTCACATATACTTATCAGAAAGGCTGTAGTGCTCCCACTCACTTTCTTGTAAATACAGGCTTCTCCAAAAGTCTGTATAAAACCATATGCTTTGATCACACTATCAAAGCATATATTCCAACTCCGAGAGGCTTGCACCAGTCCATAAATGGATCGTTGGAGCTTGCACACTTTGTTAGTACCTTTAGGATCGACAAAACCTTCTGCTTGCATCATATGCAACTCTTCTTTAAGAAATCCATTAAGGAATGCAGTTTTGACATCCATTTGCCAAATTTCATGATCATAAAATGTGGCAATTGCTAACATGATTCGGTCAGACTTAAGCATCGCTACGAGTGAGAAAATCTCATCGTAGTCAACACCTTGAACTTGTCGAAAACCCTTTTGTGACAATTCGAGCTTTGTAGATAGTAACACTACCATCAGCATCCGTCTTCCTCTTGAAGATCCATTTATTCTCTATGGCTCACCGATTATCGGGCAAGTCAACCAAAGTCCATACTTTGTTCTCATACATGGATCCCATCTCAGATTTCATGGCGTCAAGCCATTTCACGGAATCTGGGCTCATCATCGCTTCCTCATAGTTCATAGGTTCGTCATGGTCAAGTAACATGACCTCTAGAACAGGATTACCGTACCACTCTGGTGTGGATCGTACTCTGGTTGACCTACGAGGTTCGGTAGTAACTTGATATGAAGTTTCATGATCATCATCATTAACTTCCTCACTAATTGGTGTAGGAATCACTGGAACTATTTTTTGTGATGAACTACTTTCCAATTCGGGAGAAGGTACAATTACCTCATCAAGTTCTACTTTCCTCCCACTCACTTCTTTCGAGAGAAACTCCTTCTTTAGAAAGGAACCATTCTTAGCAACGAATATCTTGCCTTCGGATCTCTGATAGAAGGTGTACCCAACAGTCTCTTTTGGGTATCCTATGAAGACACATTTCTCCGATTTGGTTTCGAGCTTATCAGGATGAAGCTCTTCACATAAGCATCGCAGCCCCAGACTTTAATAAACGACAGTTTAGGTTTCTTGCCAAACCACGGTTCATATGGTGTCGTATCAACGGATTTAGATGGTGCCCTATTTAATGTGAATGCAGTCGTCTCTAAAGCATAACCCCAAAATGATAGCGGTAAATCAGTAAGAGACATCATACATCACACCATATCTAAAAAGTACGGTTACGATGTTCGGACACACCATTACGCTGTGGTGTTCCAGGTGGTGTGAGTTGTGAAACTATTCCACATTGTTTCAAATGAAGACCAAACTCATAACTCAAATATTCACCTTCATGATCAGATCGTAGAAACTTTATTTCTTGTTATGATGATTTTCCACTTCACTCTGAAATTGTTTGAACTTTTCAAATGTTTCAGACTTATGTTTCATTAAGTAGATATACCCACATATACTCAAATCATTTGTGAAGGTCAGAAATAATGATACCCACCGTGAGCCTCAACACTCATCGGACCGCATACATCAGTATGTATTATTTCCAATAAGTCAGTTGCTCTCTCCATTGGTCCGGAGAACGGAGTCTTAGTCATCTTGCCCATGAGGCATGGTTCACAAGCATCAAGTGATTCCAAAATCCCATCAGCATGGAGTTTCTTCATGCGCTTTACACCAATATGACCTAAACGGCAGTGCCACAATTAAGTTGCACTATCATTATTAACCTTGCATCTTGTGGCTTCAATATTATTAATATGTGTATCACTACAATCGAGATTCAACAAAAATAGACCACTCATCAAGGGTGCATGACCATAAAAGATATTACTCATATAAATAGAACAACCATTATTCTCGGATTTAAATGAATAACCGTCTCGCATCAAACAAGATCCAGATATAATGTTCATGCTCAACGCTGGCACCAAATAATAATGATTTAGGTCTAAAACTAATCCCGACGATAGATGTAGAGGTACCGTGCCGACGATGATCACATCAACTTTGGAACCATTTCCCACGCGCATCGTCACCTCGTCCTTAGCCAATCTTCATTTAATCCATAGCCCCCATTTAGAGTTGCAAATATGAGCAACAGAACCAGTATCAAATACCAAGGCACTACTACGAGCATTAGTAAGGTACACATCGGTAACATGTATATCAAATATACCTTTCACTTTGCCATCCTTCTTATCCGTCAAATACTTGGGGCAGTTCCGCTTCCAGTGACCAGTCCCTTTGCAGTAGAAGCACTCAGTCTCAGGCTTAGGTCCAGACTTGGGCTTCTTCACTTGATCAACAACTTGCTTGCCGTTCTTCTTGAAGTTCCCCTTCTTCCCTTTGCCCTTTTTCTTGAAACTAGTGGTCTTGTTAACCATCAACACTTGATGCTCCTTCTTGATTTCTACCTCCGCAGCCTTTAGCATCGCGAAGAGCTCGGGAATTGTCTTAGCCATCCCTTGCATATTATAGTTCATCACGAGGCTTTTGTAGCTTGGTGGCAGTGATTGAAGAACTCTGTCAATGACACTATCATCAGGAAGATTAACTCCTAGTTGATTCAAGTGGTTGTGGTAGCCAGACATTCTGAGTATATGTTCACTGATAGAACTATTCTCCTCCATTTTGCAGCTATAAAACTTATTGGAGACTTCATATCTCTCAATTCGGGCATGTGCTTGAAATATTAACTTCAACTCCTGGAACATCTCATATGCTCCATGACATTCAAAACGTCTTTGAAGTCCCGATTCTAAGCCGTAAAGCATGGCACACTGAACTATCGAGTAGTCATCAGCTTTGCTCTGCCAGATGTTCACAACGTCCGGAGTTGCTCCTGCAGTGGGTCTTGCACCTAGCAGTGCTTCCATGACGTAATTCTTCTGTGCAGCAATGAGGACAATCCTCAAGTTACAGACCCAGTCTGTGTAGTTGCTACCATCATCTTTCAACTTAGCTTTCTGTATGAATGCATTAAAATTCAAGGGAACGGTTTGTGGTGTGTTTGTTGAGACCGATGAATTGTTGGTTTATGATCAAGTCTATCTATGAACAATATTTGAATCTTCTCTGAATTCTTTTATGTATGATTGGTTATCTTTGCAAGTCTCTTCGAATTATCATCTTGGTTTGGCCTACTAGATTGATCTTTCTTGCAATGGGAGAAGTGCTTAGCTTTGGGTTCAATCTTGCGGTGTCCTTTCCCAGTGACAGTAGGGGCAGCAAGGCACGTTTTGTATTGTTGCCATCAAGGATAACAAGATGGGGTTTTCATCATATTGCATGAGTTTATCCCTCTACATCATGTCATCTTGCTTAAGGCGTTACTCTGTTTCCATGAACTTAATACTCTAGATGCATGCTGGATAGCGGTCGATGAGTGGAGTAATAGTAGTAGATGCAGGCAGGAGTCGGTCTACTTGTCTCGGACGTGATGCCTATATACATGATCATACCTAGATATTCTCATAACTATGCTCAATTCTGTCAATTGCTCAACAGTAATTCGTTCACCCACCGTAAAATACCTATGCTCTTGAGAGAAGCCACTAGTGAAACCTATGGCCCTGGGGTCTATCTTCATCATATTAATCTCCCAATACTTAGTTATTTCCTTTGCTTTTTTACTTTGCTTTTATTTTACTTTGCATCTTTATCATAAAAAATACCAAAAATATTATCTTATCATATCTATCAGACCTCACTCTCGTAAGTGGCCGTGTAGGGATTGACAACCCCTTATCGCGTTGGTTGCGAGGATTTATTTGTTTTGTGCAGGTGCGAGGGACTCGCGCGTAGCCTCCTACTGGATTGATACCTTGGTTCTCAAAAACTGAGGGAAATACTTATGCTACTTTATTGCATCATCCCTTCCTCTTCGGGGAAAACCAACGCAGCGCTCAAGAGGTAGCACTAGGCTCGTCAAGTTTAACCCAAGTATTCTGCACATGCAAAACTGGCTTGCACCCAGTGTATGTGAACGTAGAGCTTATCACACCCGATCATCACGTGGTGTCTCAGAACGACGAACTGTAGTAACGGTGCATACTCAAGGAGAACACTTATACCTTGAAATTTAGTGAGGGATCATCTTATAATGCTACCGTCGTACTGAGCAAAATAAGATGCATAAAAGATAAACATCACATGCAATCAAAATATGTGACATGATATGGCCATCATATTCTTGTGCCTTTGATCTCCATCTCCAAAGCACTGGCATGATCTCCATCGTCACCGGCTTGACACCTTGATCTCCATCGTAGCATCGTTGTCGTATCGCCAACTATTGCTTCCACGACTATCGCTACCGCTTAGTGATAAAGTAAAGCAATTACATGGCGATTGCATTTCATACAATAAAGCGACAACCATAAGTCTCCTGCCAGTTGCCGATAACTTCTACAAAACATGATCATCTCATACAACAATTTATATCTCATCATGTCTTGACCATATCACATCACAACATGCCATGCAAAAACAAGTTGGACGTCCTCTAATTTGTTGTTGCAAGTTTTACATGGCTACTACGGGCTTCTAGTAAGAACCGTTCTTACCTACTCAACAAGGACCGACCGTAGTCAAACTCGATTCAACTAAAGTTGGAGAAACAGACACCTGCCAGCCACATGTGTGCGAAGCACGTCGGTAGAACCAGTCTCATGAACCCGGTCATGTAATGTCGGCCCAGGCCGCTTCATCCAACAATACCGCCGAATCAAAGTAAGACGTTGGTGATAAGCAGTATGACTATTATTGCCCACAACTCTTTGTGTTCTACTCATGCATATAACATCTACGCATAGACCTGGCTCGAATGCCACTGTTGGGGAACGTAGTAATTCAAAAATTTCCTACGATCACGCAAGATCTAACTAGGAGATGCATTGCAACGAGAGGGGAGAGTGTGTCCACATACCCTCGTAGACCGAAAGCGGAAGCATTTAATAACGTGGTTGATGTAGTCGAACGTCTTGACGATCCAACCGATCCAAGTACCGAAACCATGACACCTCCGTGTTCAGCACACGTTCAGCACGATGACATCCCTCGAGCTCTTGATCCAGTTGATGACGAGGGAGAGTTCCGTCAGCACGACGACATGGCGACAGTGATGATGAATTTACCGGTGCAGGGCTTCACCTAAGCACTATGACGATATGACCGAGGTGTTAAACTATGGAGGGGGCACCGCACACGGCTAAGAGATTGTCTGTTGTGCCTTTGGGGTGCCCCCCGCCTCCGTATATAAAAGGGGAGGAGGTGGTCAGCCATAGGGGGTGCGCCATGGGGTAGTCCTACTTGGATTCCTAGTCCAACTAGGATTCAACCCCCCTCCTTCCTTCCACCGGAGAGAGAAAAGGGGAAAGGAGACAGAGGGAGAAGGAAAGAGGGGGGCCGCCCCCCTCCCCTCGTACAATTTGGTTTGGGCAAGGGGGGTGTGCCCCTCCTCACGTGGCCTTTCCCCTCTTCTCCAATATGGCCCAATAGGCCTAATACTTCCCCCGGGGGGATCCGTAACCCCTCGGTACTCCGGTAAAATATTCGAATCACTTGGAACCATTCCGATGTCCGAATATAACCTTACAATATATGAATATTTACCTCTCAACCATTTCGAGACTCCTCATCATGTCCGTGATCTCATCCAGGAGTCCGAACAAACTTCGGTCATCAAATCACATAACTCATAATACAAATTGTCATCGAACGTTAAGCGTGCGGACCCTATGGGTTCGATAACTATGTAGACATGACCGAGACACATCTCCGGTCAATAACCAATAGCGGCACCTGGATGCTCATATTGGCTCCTACATATTCTATGAAGATCTTTATCGGTCAAACCGCGTAACAACATACGTCATTCCTTTTGTCATCGGTATGTTACTTGCCCGAGATTCGATCGTTGGTATTATCATACCTAATTCAATCTCGTTACCGGCAAGTCTCTTTACTCGTTCCATAATGCATCATATCCTAACTAACTCATTAGTCACATTGCTTCCAAGGCTTATAGTGATGTGCATTACCGAGAGGGCCTAGAGATACCTCTCCGATACACGGAGTGACAAATCCTAATCTCGATCTATGCCAACTCAACAAACACCCTCAGTGACACCTGTAGAGAATCTTTATAATCACCCAGTTACGTTGTGATGTTTGATAGCGCACAAGGTGTTCCTCTGGTATTCGGGAGTTGCATAATCTCATAGTCAAAGGAATATGTATAAGTCATGAAGAAAGCAATAGCAATAAAACTTAACGATCATTATGATAAGCTAACATATGGGTCTTGTCCATCACATCATTCTCCTAATGATGTGATCCCGTTCATCATCAAATTACAACACATGTCTATGGATAGGAAACTTAATCATCTTTGACTAACGAGCTAGTCTAGTAGAGGCTTACTAGGGACACTGTGTTTTGTCTATGTATCCACACACGTATCAAGTTTCCGGTTAATACAATTCTAGCATGAATAATAAACATTTATCATGATATAAGGAAATATAAATAACAACTTTATTATTGCCTCTAGGGCATATTTCCTTCAGCAACCCCGGAGTGACAATAGTCGAGACATTTCCCGGTGATGGCCGTAGTTTGAGGAGTTCGTGTATTCACTAAGTGCTAATGCTTTGGTCCGGTACTCTATTAAAAGGAGGCCTTAATATCCCTTAGTTCCCAATAGGACCCCGCTACCACGGGAGGGTCGGACAAAAGATGACATGCAAGTTCTTTTCCATAAGCACGTATGACTATATTCAGAATACATGCCTACATTATATTGATGAATTGGAGCTAGTTCTGTGCCAGCCTATGTTATAACTGTTGTATGATGAATGCTATCCGACATAATTATCCATCATTAATCCATTGCCTACGAGCTCGTTTCATATTGATCTTTGCTTCGCTACTTTTCCATTGCCACTGTTACGATTACTACAAAAATGCTACTATTACTTTTGCCACTGTTACTGTTACTTTCATACTACTTTGCTACTAAATACTTTGCTGCAGATATTAAGTCTTTGAGGTGTGGTTGAATTGATAACTCAGCTGCTAATACTTGAGAATATTCTTTGGCTCCCCTTGTGTCGAATAAATAAATTTGGGTTGAATACTCTACCCTCAAAAATTGTTGCGACCCCCTATACTTGTGGGTTATCAATACCTCTTTCTGGCACCGTTGCTGGGGAGCATAGCTCTATTCTTCGAGTCACTTGGGATTTATATCTGTTTATCACTATGAAGAATCTGAAAGATCAAAGAACCAAGATTTTTCCCTCAACTACGAGGGGAGGTAAGGAACTGCCATCTAGCCCTACACTTGATTCTCCTTCTGTTTTGAGTAAACTTGTGACACCTACACCTGCTATTAATTCTGATATATCGCATGTTATTGATGATGCCACTTCTGCTATGAATGATGCTTATGATGAAACTACTTCTCTGCTTGATGATACTGTGCCACTTGGTGAATTTCTTGATGAACAACTTGCTAGGGTTAGAGAGAATGAAATTACTAAAATTGATGATATTATTGAAACTGAAGATTATGATTCCCCCCTAGATATTAATTTCCTGTTGTACCTGAGGGTTATGTTATGGATGAAGAAACTGCTAGAGACTTCTTTGCTTGCAATGATAGAGAGGATCTTAAGAAATTGTTAGCTAAGCTGGAAAAATCCTTGAATGCTAGAATGAAATATGATCCCGCTTTTGCTACTTCACCTATTTTTGTTACTGATAAGGATTATGAATTCTCTGTCGATCTAGAGTTAATTACTTTAGTTGAATCTAATCCTTTCTATGGTTATGAATCTGAAACTGTTGTGGCACATCTTACTAAATGGAATGATATAGCCAACCTATTTGCTCACGAGGAAAAAATCTATTACTATATTCTTAAATTATTTCCTTTCTCATTAAAGGGTGATGCTAAGTTATGGTTTAATTCTCTTGCTCTTGGTTGTGTGCGTAGTCCCCGGGATATGATTTACTACTTCTCTGCAAAATATTTCCCCGCTCATAAGGAACAAGCTGCTTTAAGGGAAATATTTAATTTTGCGCAAATTGAAGAAGAGAGTCTCCCACAAGCTTAGGGGAGGCTTCTCCAATTACTTAATGCTTTACCTGATCATCCTCTCAAGAAAAATGAAATACTTGATATCTTTTATAATGGACTAACCGATGCTTCCAGAGACCATCTGGATAGTTGTGCTGGTTATGTTTTCAGGGAAAGAACTATTGAGCAAGCTGAATTGCTATTGAATACTATATTGAGTAATGATAATGATTGGACACTAGCTTCCTGAACTAACTCCTAAAACAACTCCGAACAAAAGGGGTATTTTATTTCTTAGTCCTAAAGATATGCAAGAGGCATTGAAATCTATGAAAGAAAAAGGTATTAAAACTGAAGACGTTAAGAATTTACCGCCTATTGAAGAAATACATGGTCTTGATAACCCGACACAGGTAGTAGAGGTAAACTCTCTCCATAGATTTGATGAAGGTGATATTCCTCATAATAATCCTACTAGTCAATGCTTGGATGAGTTTGATAATTTTATTGTTAAACAAGAAAACTTCAATGATTATGTTAGTAGACAATTGAAACGTAATGCCTACATGCTTGACCACTTGATGTAGGGTGGAACCCTATATGGCCGATCTTTCATGAAAGGAGCGGATCCCAACTAAGAACATGAAGAACACGGGGAAGAACGAAGAGAAATCACAAGGGGAAACACTCAAGAACAAGTCCAATCACACATCCACTAGACAATCAAACGCACAAGATCCACAAGGTACATGAACAACAAAGGGAAAGATACAAGGTAAGGTTCATCTCCATGAGGAGGTCTTGAACCCACGAGGGAATCTTCCCGTGAGGGGTCTTGAATCCAAGGTCGATCTTCTTCGAAGAGGGGCCGCGGTCTCTCTCGTGGAGTAGATCCGTAATGGATGAGCAAAGCTCTATCTCTAAATGAGCTACTACTTTGCTAACCCTAACTAGGAGAAGGGGGAGTGGTATATATAGTCTAGGCCATGAAGGGGTAAGTGGGAAAGGGATACATGGGCCTCTGGCCCAACTCTGCACGCAGGCATGCGCCGGATGTCCGGGCTGGGGGCCGGATGTCCGGCCGTTCGTGGGAGGCCGGATGACCAGGCTGAAGTGGCAGTTCGATTCCTTCTCTAGATAGGGGATGTCGGATTTCCGGGAGGGATGCCGGATGTCCGGGCGTTGCTGAGGCGCCAGATGTCCAGGCACACGGGCCGGATGTCCGGCCGCTGATGCTTCGGTCATCTGTTGGTGCAGCTCCTTGGAGGCTGCACAAGCGCCGGATGTCCGGCCTCTGGCCCGAATGTCTGGCCGATGTAGCTTCAGCAGCTCCATCTTCTTCCGTTGTCGCTTCCAGGCTTTCCTCGCGGATGGTGTAGTTGTTCCTTGGCGCTTGCACTCCTCCTCAACATCCATGAAGCTCCGAGAATACCTATTCATGCACACGGGAGAATTGTCAAGTAGTATACCATCCTCGAAGGGGTCAAGTGAGCACGTGTAAAGGAGATGATTCACCTTTATGTATGTGAAGTAGATGTCGCACGTGTCACTTGCCAAACGGACTCTTGACATGGTGATGTCCATAGGATGCTCCGCGTCATCTCCCCTCCCTTGGGAAAGATCCGACCTCGGATCGAAAACCAAATCACCATGGGAAAGAGATGGCTTAGCCATGTAGAAGTGGACATTCACCAAGTGCTTGTCATCTTGAAGCTCGAAATGGGCACTCTCCAATGTCGCACCGTCTTGTGATTCCTTCAAAAGGAGTAAGGACAACAATGGAAAAACAAATGTGGTTAGCATTAGTGCAAAACCAAGCATTCAAGAGGTTATTCACCAAACAAGTGTCGTCATCACGCAAAGCATGTGGTGTGACAAAGGATTGTGACATGGCATGTAAGCATATCAATGGAGCACAAGCAAAGAAATCATGGGGACAAGGATGTGAATGTGAGGTAGTGATGCAAATATGTGTGACAAGAGAAGAAGCATCTACCTCAAGTTCATAGCAAGCATTCACAAATTGCTCAATTAAAGGTCTATGGTAGGCATAGGAAACATTCACAACACCAAATAAAATGAAGTGTCTAAATGCATTGGTCAAGTACAAGACAATCCAAGCATAACATACATAGGGTGTAGTGAATATCGTGTGGCACTCAACACAATGGAAAGAGCAATTGTTCATCATGTGTGAGGCAATCAAGTCAATCATGTGACAACCAATGTGACATGGCATGTGTGAAGTGATGACATTGTTGCAACCACACATATGAGAGGAGCAAGTAATCCAAGAATTGGATGCAACACACAAGGCATATATATCATGATGCATGGAACGGTGAAAATGACAAGTGGAAACAAGATCTCTAACATGTGTGCAATCAAGTGGTCCAAGATGAACAATAAGTCTCATGGTGCAAGCACCACAAGTAGTATGATCCGTCATATCGATGCTCAAGAAAGATGTCACCTTGTAGGCATGTCCTTGTGCGTCCTTCACAATGCCGAAGTACAAGCAAGTGCGATGTAGAATCATCGTGGTAGAAGTTGGTTCGCTCTCAAGAGCTCGGATTGTCAACTCACGTGACGTGGAAGTTGACACAATGTCCAAGTATCCTACACATGCACACAACAATAGAAAGAACATATGCGCATGGTAGATAAACACATCATCCATCAAGATGGTTCTCTTCTCTTGCACATAACCATTAGAAGCACAAGTGCATGAATAATATGATGCAACAATGGCAATATTCATGGCACTAGGTATATGGTGCAAAGAGGTAAGACAAGCATGCTTCACAATAAATATGTCAAAATCTCAAAATATATGCGAGAATGCTATGGGGGCAAACTCATTATCAAGACTAAAGGCATAGTTGCACTCAATACATGGAAAATCATCTAGCATGAGAGAGGCAACACATGGAGATATATGGTAAGAAGCAATAACAATCATGTGCAAAGCATGGTGATGGTTGTCATCAACCGCATGAAATGAGCAAGTATTAATCATCGGTGATGCAACAAGGCAAGCAATCATAGTAATCAAGTCGTGCAAGCTAGTAGTGCGAAGATGCAACATACTAGAGGAAATCATGGCAATCATGTCATGTGAGCAAATAATAGGCATAGGCAATGCACATGACATATCGCAAGCACGAACACAAAGCATGATCATAGTATCATCATAGGAATGGGGCACAAAGGAAACATGGCAATAGCAAGTAATATCTTCACCAAGCTTGCAAATACACATACAAGTATGAGAATCAATCGTCATGTGTAATGCAAAGTATGGGTCACAAATGCATGGCAAAGGCATAGGAATGGGCATATCATGCAAAGTGAACATGGCAAGATGGGCATAGAATATGTATTGGCCAATAATCCATAACCATGTGAGGGACATGTAGAATAAATGCGTGAAGTCTTTGCGTGAAGAGAGCGGTGGGAAAGACAATCCATGGGATCCCAAGTCATCATTGCTCTCTAGAGCTCGTTTTGTCAACTCGTGGGATTGCGAGGTTGACAAGTATTCATGGGTACCTACACAAAAGAAACACAAATGAAAGAAATTGTGTGTGTGGTAAATGTACGCATCATCCATCATGATGTGTATGTGCACGTGAGAGTTAGTACAAGATAAGCATCGCTTAAAGAAATTTGATGCATGGTATAAGAACATGTCATCCATCATGAAAGAATAGGTATTGTGTATAACACGATGGGGACACAAATTAAGCGTGCAAGTATGTGGCCCAGCAATAGCATGGTTATTCATGGGAAACATATGGTGCACACAAGTATTGGGATCATGCAATGAATGGGATGAATCAAAATCTCCTAAAATGTATGAGGAAACTATGGGGGTCTCCTCATGATCAATATTGGAAACATCATATGGAGAAAATGGACAACGTCCAAAACAATGCATATCCGAAGCTAGGTGGTCATGGCATGGCATATGAGATAAATGATGCAAAGGGAGCATATCAATATCATCACAAGAAAAACAAATGCCAATAACCATGGGCTTGTCATCTATGCCATATGTGAAAATTGGGTTTATTTTAATAGCATATGCATAGTCACTGTGAAGAGATTGCAAATATGACATATGATTGATGTCATGCATAGCATATGACAATTCAAGCGGATTGTCAAACATGATGTGACCTAGAGAATTGTCACAAGTAATCCTATGTAACATGGCATAACAAATAATAGACTCAACATGAGAATCATCATACTCATCATAAATGGGCAAGAAATCATCACATAAGGAGGTCTCACTAGCATGAAGCATGTCAATAGGGGGATCAACATCATGCGAGTAATCAATGTCAAGATTGTCCACTAGTGGGACTAGAGCATCACCGTCACCTATGTTACCGTTTTCATTCCACTCAAGTGGTGTAAGTGAGGTGGGAAAGACCAAATGGTGGTCATCTTCATCTTGATGCAACCATGTGGGGGTGCATCATATTCCACCATGGCCATCGTCTTGTCCAAAGGGAGGATGAAGTCATTGCGAATCGGCGCGTCATCATAGATTGGACCTAGCACCAAATGAGAAGACACAATAGAGGTAGAGGTCAAGTCGTTAGTGTTGAAAGTGGCCTCACATGACCTATCAACTATCTCACTCTCTCTATGTGGTGGTTCACTCACTCCCTCAAGGTAGGTGCACTCAATCTCACGTATGGTGGAGTCGCTCATCTCACTGAAGTGGTGGGGGTTCTGGCTCTCCTCACATGGGGATTGTGGCAACACATCATATATGGGGCTAGTGGTGAAGTCACTCTCACTCTCAATATGGTGGCAAAAGTCACTCAAGTCATGCCGTGGTTGAAGGGAATATCCCATGCTCAACCATCTCATCGCCGTCGCCGTGGATGAAAGCCGAAGATGGCACATCATCACTCTCACCTTCTAAGATGGAAGCATCATCCTTGCTCATCACCATGTCGCTCGCCTCCAAATCTTGGTCCTTGATGGTCTCCGTAGTCGTAGTCGTCACCGCACCATCTTGAAAAAGAGTCGAAGTAGACTTGGCATCATCAATGCCACAAAGAGGGATGGCGGTGAAGTTGAACTTGGGAGCATCGTCTTGGAGCTCGTTGGTCTTGGACATCGTGGTGGTACTAGCCTCATGCTCATTCTCATGGAGCTTGGTCATCGTGAAGTGAGCTTGGGGTGGAGAAGCTTTGGCCTTCATGAGTTCTTGTTCCGCCTTGAGAGCACCAATGTAGTTGTCGTCGAGGGACTTGTAGTTCTCGAGGAAGATCGTCTTGGAGATGTCGTTGTGCAATCCCATCATGAAGTGGAATTTCATCGAAATGGGGTCGTCCACGCCGGCTCATCGCAAGGGAATCTTCATCTCCTTGAAGTACTCGCCGATGGACTTGGATCCTTGGATGGTGTTCTCCAATTGGCGTTGAATTTGTTCCGTGTAGGTTGGAGGCACAAACTCTCGCCGCAAAGATCTCTTCGTCTTGGATCAACTCATGTAGTAGCTTTTTGAAGGTATGTGAAGCCACCATGTGTACGCGTAGCCGTGCAAGTTTCTTGTGGCGCACTTCACTTGATCTTTGGGAGGAACTTGATGTAGCTTGAGGTAGTCGCCCATCAAACATTCCCACTCGAGATACTCCTCGGGTTCTAGAGTTCCATAAAAAGGAATCTCATGGTCGATGTCGAGGTCGTAGTAGCTCGTGGAAGTCGCGGACTTGAGCTTGGGGAGCTTCTCTTGAGCGTAGTCTTGAGGTGCTTGTTGGCGAAGATGTCGTATATCCGAAGGCGAAGATGCCTTGAAGTCACTTGGCGAAGATGCCAAGGGATATGGTGAAGTCGATGAGCGGTTGTTGGTGTTGAGCTCTTGACCTTCACGTTCGTGGTGGTGATGGTGTCGATGCCGATGTGACCTTGCCGGAGATGCTAGCTTGGAAGCATGTGTACTTGAGCGTCTTCTCGAAGATGAGGAAGGTCGCTTGTAGGACTTTATGAGGGCTTTGATCTCCTCCATTTGAGCTTGCATCTTGGCGTCGGTAGAGTTATTCGTGGCATCTAACTCGTCGTTGTTGTTGTAGACCGAAGGTGAGATGTCGTGCCTATCCATCACAATACTCGAGTAGAGGTGAGTAGGAAATGAGATAAACAATACCAAGTTACCTTTTTCCCAAAGTTGAGGATGTATCCCATTTCACTCAATGTGAGATGAAAGAATAGTGGAATTGGTACTGGACTTGTTCACTCACACCTACAAACTAAAGCTTATGGAGTAGCTCGGTGAGGATAGTGGCACAAAAATAATGCAAAATGTTAGCAAGAGTCAATAATGTTGAAAGAGATTCACAAATTCTCAAGTGAAACAAGCAGACCAATAGCAATGAATGGCACACGGAAACACACACACACACACGGATAGATAAATGGGGTCGTGCAACCAAGGAATGAGCACAAAATGTGGAGTCCACGGAAAACGCTCGTGTTGCACAACTCAAGAGAGACGCTAGCACGATTGCTCAATAGGCGGATATGACACTTGTGCACAACCTATAAAATGCAAAATAGATAAACTTTCTGTCTCAAGTATGCTATGTGTATGATGTTCCGGTGGTATGATCCAAGATGATCGGATATGACAATCTTATGCAATGTGGTATGATGCTATGGCACTTGCTTACAAGCTCTTTGTTCACTCTTTTTCTTTGCTTAAAAGCTTATTCTTTTTTTATATGGCCAAAATGCGAAATGCACAAACCAAGATAGCAATTGGGTATATACGGGAACAATCTTGAGGCACATGAGATGATATGATACCAAAATGATATGGTATGTATGTAATGGAAGGTGTAGACCACTAATGTGCACAAGTAACATTGCCGGCAATACTCAAATGGATAGTCTCGATAGGCAAGTGACGCAAAATGGGCTAGGGGTTAACAATGCATTGGCAAGGGAATATACAATGGAGGGATACCACGATACCAAAATGATATGGAGGTTATCGTCCGTGTCGATGATGAGTGGCGGTGATCTTGATGGAGATACCAAGATGATGGAGACTCGTCCCTAAGTAGCCGAAACACCATACGAAACGGAAAAACCGCAAACTCAAAATCTCAAATGTCAAATGTCAAATGGTGGTAGCGGGATGTGGTGGTGGTTTTGTGGAAGCTCAACGGAATTGCGGAGTGGCAATGATGGGTTGTGGAGTACACAAAGAGGAAATGGAGGGTAAGGAGGTGGACTATACACGGTGTCGGAGTTGAAAGCATGGTCCCTAAGTAGCCTAAACACCTTAGGCAACACAACTCACAACACAAACAAAATTGGGTTAAGTTGTGGTGGCGGGAGTGTATGGTGGTCAAGCCTATGCGGAAGTTATGGTGGTGGTGGTTGATGAAGAAGCAATCGTCCCTAAGTAGCCTAAACACCTTAGGAGACTCAAATCGTAACTCAAACAACCACTAATGCTAAGGGGGGCAAAATGGTTTAGGTTGTGGAAGGCTATGGTGGTTTTGCGAGAGTTAAGGTGGAATCCCTAGGCAGAGATGCCAAAGTTCCAAAACTTTGATGGAGTCAAATGGTGTTGGAAGTATTTTTGTGGGAAGGGGGTTGTCGAGAGCTACTCAACGAGCTAAAGAACGCAAAAAATCCGACTCCGGATGTGAAAGTTACGGTCAAAACGGTGAAACAGTGATGGCTGAAATGCCAGGGGCCGGATATCCGGCGGTGGGGGCAGATATCCTGGGGTCAGTGTCCAGAACCATGCAGATTTGGTGCTCCAGGAGCCGGATGTCCGGTCGGGGACCCGGATGTCCAGCCCGACGATTCTAGGTCGGGATTTGGATTTCGCAACTCGATTTGGGGGCAGAAATAGATGATTTTAGGGGCAAAATTGGAGAGATTCTGTAGATGGAAAGTGGGGAAACTTGGGGAAATGCTAGATCCACTCGAAACCAAGCAAATCCATGGATCAAAATCAACAAAACATCATCAAACCAACAAACCACAAAAAAAATTGGGGCTATTTTTGGTTTGGATTTTCGAATTTAGGACGAAATCAACAAAATTAGGCTCGAAAACAAAGAGGGGAGGCTCCGAAATCGTGATCAACGTGGCTCATGATACCAAGATGATGTAGGGTGGAACCATATACGGCCAATGTTTCATGAAAGGAGTGGATCCCAACTAAGAACACGAAGAACACGGGGAAGAACGGAGACAAATCACAAGGGGAAACACTCAAGAACAAGTCCAATCACACATCCACTAGACAATCAAACACACAAGATCCACAAGGTACATGAACAACAGAAGGAAAGATACAAGGTAAGGTTCATCTCCATGAGGAGGTCTTGAATCCATGAGGGGATATTCTCGTGAGGGGTCTTGAATCCAAGGTGGATCTTCTCCGAAGAGGGGCCGCGGTCTCTCTCGTGGAGTAGATCCGTAATGGATGAGCAAAGCTCTATCTCTAAATGAGCTACTACTTTGCTGACCCTAACTAGGAGGAGGGGGAGTAGTATATATATTCTAAGCGACGAAGGGGTAAGTGGGAAAGGGATACATGGGCCTCTGGCCCGACTCTGCGCACAGGCAGGAGCCGGATGTCCGGGCTGGGGGCCGGATGTCCGGCCGTTCGCGGGAGGCCGGGTGTCTGGGGCACGGGCCGGATGTCCGGGCTGAAGTGGCAGTTTGAGTCCTTCTCTGGATAGGGGATGTCAGATTTCCAGGAGGGATTCCGGATGTCCGGGCGTTGCTGAGGCGCCGTATGTCCAGGCACACGGGCCAGATGTCCGGCCGCTGATGCTTCGATCGTCTGTTGGTGCAGCTCCTTGGAGGCTGCACAGGCGCCAGATGTCCAGCCTCTGGCCCGAATGTCCGGTCGCTGTAGCTTCAGCAGGTCCATCTTCCTCCGTCGTCGCTTCCAGGCTTAGCTCGCGGATGTTGTAGTTGTTCCTTGGCGCTTGAACTCCTCCTCAACATCCGTGAAGCTCCGAGAATACCTATGCATGCACACGGGAGAATTGTCAAGTAGTATACCATCCTCGAAGGGGTCAAGTGAGCACGTGTAAAGGAGATGGTTCACCTTTATGTATGTGAAGTAGATGTCGCACGTGTCACTTGCCAAACGGACTCTTGACATGGTAATGTCCATAGGATGCTCCGCATCACCACTTGGGTGATTATATGAGTAGAACTGTTAATGATCTTAAGCTTATTAGTAAACATGCTTCCATGGTTACCATTCAAGTAGAACAAGTACTTAAGGCACAAGATGATTTGCTTAATGAGTTGAATAGTAAGAACAATGATAATGTTGTTATGGTTATGACTAGAGGTGGTAAGATGACCCAGGAACCTTTGTATCATGAAGGCCATCCTAAGAGAGTTGAGCAACATTCTCAGAGAACTAATACTGATGCACCTAGTCCTAATAAAAAGAAAAAGAAAACTGATAGGACTTTGCATGCTAGTGAACCTGCTATAGACACACCTGAGAATCCCAATGATATTTCTATTTCAGATGCTGAGACACAATCTGGTGATGAATATGAATCTAGTGATAATGTGAATAATGATGTTCATGTTGATGCTCAACCTAGTAATGATAATGATGTAGAGATTGAACCTGCTGTTGATCTTGATAACCCAATATTAAAGAATCAACATTATGATAAGAGGAAAATGAGGAGAAGGAGAAGCCCAAGTACAATCTTCCTCACGCCTCGCAGATTCGGCCGTGTGAATGGCCATGTGATGCATTCTGATAGGCGGCCGTAATTTATGATGATTTCTATTATTTGGCTGAGAATGTAGGCATCACCGACTTCCTCCACGACCAGTGTGATCAGTATCTCCTACTCACTAATACTTTCGTGCAAAATTTTCATTTTCATGCTAGGAGATCACCACCTATGGTAGATTTTCACTTATATGATGAGTATAAGGAAATGACGCTTTATGACTTTTGTGATATTTTTAAATTACCTTACGAGGGTAGCGTTGAGGAACCACGTCCTAGTGATGTGGAAGATTTTATTCATGAAGTTGCCGTAGGGGAAAGGAGAAGGGTGTCGGAAGCGAGAGTGGCTAGTTTACATTTTTCCTGTTTTGCGCTACTAGTCATTATTTGCTGGGAGATGTTTAATCAGTCGTGGGGAGAGCGAAGGCCTTAGTGCTCCTGACCTTGCCATTTTGCGCCATGCTTTACTTCGTGATAAAACTTCCAGTTTAGGCGCTATGGTTGCTAAACGGTTGAGTTTAAACCGTACTAAGGGTCCTATTTTCAGAGGCATCTTCGCTTCCTGCCTTGCTAAACACTTTGAGATACCCATTAGGCACTATGAAAAAAAAGAGAAACGGCTACCCACTATTTATGTAGATTATGACAACGTGGTAGCACACAAGTTTATTCGCTATGATGGGGAAAAGAGACCCATTTATAACTTGGTATTTAGTGAGGATACTTTTCAGGTTATTACCTTGCCTGCACCTATTTTGTTCGACATTCATTCAGGCAGGTACTTCGTTTTTCCTGTGAACATTCATGCATATTGGGAGGGGACACGATCCCCAGCTCCTGAGCCAGAGCCATCACCTGATCCATATCAGGAGTCTATTTATTAGTGGGATCCACAGGAGCTCGCTAACCAGTGGAACCCCCAGGATCCTCCTAGTACACCATAGAGGGCTACTTTGATCCATGGGCTTAGACCAACTTAGGCCAAAATCCTAAGCTTGGGGGAGTACATATTTCTCACCGACATTACATTCATGTTCACACACTCATTCTAGTTGTTGGTGTTCATACTTTTTCTTGTATTATCCATGTTAGTTCATTTCTTTTTCCCGCTTTCTTCTTGTGTGTTTGAAAAACCTTAAGGAAAAAATATTATTTAGTTGTAGCTTAGTTTACTTTCTATGCATGCTTAGTTGTAGTATTAAAAGAAAACCCAAAAATATTTCTCGTTCTTCTTTTGCTTGTTGGGAGCTTTTTCGTGTAAATAGTTTTTCTCGTTCTTGTTTTACTTCCTTCACTAAAACAAAAACTCCAAAAATATTTCAGTGTGTTTCTTTGAAATTCTTTTCTTTTCTTTGGGGGTCGAGAGGAGAAGACCACGATGAAAATGTTGAGTGGCTCTCATATGCATTATTGTTAATCTAACAAAGAACCCATATTACCTTGTCTTCTCGTTTGAATAAATGTTTGCAGATTCCAGCTTAGTCCAATGCAGGTGCACTATTATTATTATCCACACCGTTCGTTCGTGCAACTAAAAGGCAATAATATCGATATATGATGAAATTATTGAGATGAGAAAAGTTGGTATGAACTTGACCTATCTTGTTTTTGTAAATATGATTAGTTCATCGTTCCTCGTTCGGCCTATTCTTAATGAAACATGTTTTCAATGAGAATTAGAGATTATGGTTACTCATGACATGCTTAATTAGCCAGGAGTTTATAATGGTTTACCTTGCATGCGAACATGATTTTAAAATGATTGTGATGTGGTATGATAGGATGGCATCCTCCTTTGAATGATTCGAGTGGCTCGACTTGGCACATGTCCACGCATGTTGTTGAAACAAAATCAACATAGCCTCTACGATATTTATGTTCATGGTGATTTATATCCTACTCATGCTTTCATTAAATGTTGGGTAATCTCAATGCATGTTTATGAATGTTGTCACTCTCTAGTTGGTCGCTTCCCAGTCTCTTTCTAGCCTTCACTTGTACTAAGCGGGGATACTGCTTGTGCATCCACCTACATAAACCCAAAGTTGTTCCATATGAGTCCACCATACCTTCCTATATGTGGTATTTACCTGCCGTTCTAAGTAAATTTGCAAGTGCCAAACTCTAAACCTTCAAATGATAATATGTTTTGTATGCTCGAAACGCTCATGTACCAACTAGGGATGTCAATATCTTCCATGCTAGGTGGGTTATTCTTATGATGAGTGGACTCCGCTCAGCATTCATGAGAAAATGGCTGGTAACCGGGATGCCACGTCCCATGGTCAAACAAATGAAAATTTAATTGCAAACAAAACTCCCCCAGGACTGTTGTTAGTTGGACGGTACCCATTGTTTCGGACCAGCCGTGGAATGTGCTTGTTGGTGGTGGGGGAGTATACACTTTACCATTCTGTTTGGCAACCGCCTATAATGTATGTAGCATGGAAGATACCGAGATCTCTTGGTTGTCATGTTGACAATGAAATCATACCGCTCAAAATATTATTTATCTCTATTTCAAAACTCGAGTTTTGGCACCTCTGCAAATCCCTGCTTTCCTCTGCGAAGGACCTATCTATTTACTTTTATTGTTGAGTCATCATCCTCTTATAAAACAGAACCAGTTAGAGAGCACCACTATCATTTGTATGCATTGTTATTAATTTATATTGAGTATGACCATGACTGGATCTCATTTTACCATGAATTACAATGTCTAGTCAGTCCTTGATCTTCACGGGTGCTCTGCATTCATGTTTTGTGGTCTCAGAAAGGGCTAGCGAGATACCATATTGTTATATCATATCATGATTGTTTTGAGTAAGTGTTGTCATCCGAGATTTATTATTATTGCTCGCTAGTTGATTATGCCACTGATATGAGTAATGTGAGACCTAAATGTAATTGTAAATATGGTTAGTTCATACTCTATGATGAAAACTTGAATGTTGGCTTTACATATTTGCAACAACAAGATCAAACAGGGTTTCTAAAAGTTTTTCTTTATCACTTTCAGTTTGTCAACTGAATTGCTTGAGGACAAGAAATGGGTTAAGCTTGGGGGAATTGATATGTCTCCATCATATCTACTTTTCCAAACTCTTTTGCTCTTGTTTTGGACTCTAACTTGCATGATTTGAATGGAACTAACCCGAACTGACGTTGTTTTCAGCAAAATTGTCATGGTGTTATTTTTATGCAGAAATAAAAGTTCTCGGAATGACCAGAAAATTCACGGAGGTGATTTTTGGAGTTAATAAAAAAATATTGGCGAAAGAATCAAGTGAAGGGGGCGCGCCCTCCGTCTTGTGGGCCCCCTGGACCTCCACCGACCTCAACTCCAACTCCATATATTCACGTTCGGGGAGAAAAAATCAAAGAGAAGGATTCATCGCGTTTTACGATACAGAGCCACCGCCAAGCCCTGTTCTTCCTCGGGAGGGAAAATCTGGAGTCTGTTTGGGGCTCCGAAGAGGGGAAATCGTCGCCATCGTCATCATCAATCATCCTCCATCACCAATCTCATGATGCTCACTGCCGTGCATGAGTAATCCCATCGTAGGCTTGCTGGACTGTGATGGGTTGGATGAGATTTACCATGTAATCGAGTTAGTTTTGTTAGGGTTTGATCCCTAGTATCCAATATGTTCTAAGATTGATGTTGCTATGACTTTGCTATGCTTAGTGCTTGTCACTAGGTCCCAAGTGCGATGATTTCATATCTGAACCTATTATGTTTTCATGAATATAATTGTATTCTTAATCATATCTTGCAAGTTATAGTCACCTACTACGTGTTATGATCCGACAACCCTAGAGTGTGCTACCTCTTGAGCATGCGTTGGTTTTCCCTTGAAGAGGAAAGGGTGATGCAACAAAGTATTGTAAGTATTTCCCTCAGTTTTGAGAACCAAGGTATCATTCCAGTAGGAGACAACGCACAAGTCACCTAGTACATGCACAAACAATCAAGAACCTTGCAACCAACGCGATAAAGGGGTTTTCAATCCCTTCACGGTCACTTGCAAAAGTGGGATCTAATAAAGATAGTAAAGTAAATATTTTTGGTATTTTTGTTGTATAGATTGGAAAGTAAAGATTGCAAAATAGTAAACGAGATGCGATGTAAATAGAAGAGATGCAATATAATAAGAAAGACACCCGGGGGCCATAGGTTTCACTAGTGGCTTCTCTCAAGATAGCATGTATTACGGTGGGTGAACAAACTACTGTCGAGCAATTGATAGAAAAGCACATAGTTATGAATATATCTAAGGCAATGATCATGAATATAGGCATCACATCTGTGTCAAGTAGATCTAAATGATTCTACATCTACTACTATTACTCCACACATCGACCGCTATCCAGCATGCAACTAGAGTATTAAGTTCATAAGAACAGAGTAACGCATTAAGTAAGATGACATGATGTAGAGGGATAAACTCAAGCAATATGATATAAACCCCATATTTTTATCCTCGATAGCAACAATACAATACGTGCCTTGCTGCCCCTACTTTCACTGGGAAATGACACCGCAAGATTGAACCCAAAGCTAAGCACTTCTCCCATTGCAAGAAAGATCAATCTAGTAGGCCAAACTAAACCGATAATTTGAAGAGACTTGCAAAGATATCAAATCATGCATATAATAATTCAGAGAAGAACCAAATAATATTCATAGATAATCTTGTTCATAAACCCACAATTCATCGGATCTCGGCAAACACACTGCAAAAGAGTATTACATCGAATAGATCTCCAAGAACATCAAGGAGAACTTTGTATTGAGAATCAAAGAGAGAGAAGAAGCCATCTAGCTAATAACTATGGACCCGAAGGTCTGTGGTAAACTACTCACGCTTCATCGAAGAGGCAATGGTGTTGATGTAGAAGCCCTTCGTGATCGATTCCCCCTCCGGCAGATCGTCGGAAAAGGCCCCAAGATGGGATCTCATGGGTACAGAAGGTTGCGGCAGTGGAAAAGTGGTTTCGTGGCTCTTTGCGATGTTTCTAGTGTATAAGAGTATATATAGGCGAAAGAAGTACGTCGGTGGAGCTACGAGGGGCCCACGAGGGTGGGGGCGCGCCTACCCCCTAGGCGTGTCCTCCTACCTCGTGGCCGCCTCATCGAGTTCCAAACTTCGACTCCAAGTCTTCTGGATTGCTTTCGGTCCATGAAAGATCATCGTGAAGGTTTCATTCCATTTGGACTCCGTTTGGTATTCCTTTTTTGCGAAACTCTAAAACAGGCAAAAAAACAGAAACTGGCACTGGGCCTCCGGTTAATAGGTTAGTCCCAAAAATAATATAAAAGAGCATATTAAAGCCCATTAAACATCCAAAACAGATAATATAATAGCATGGAACGATCAAAAATTATAGATACGTTGACGTATCAAGCATCCCCAAGCTTAATTCCTGCTCGTCCTCGAGTAGGTAAATGATAAAAACAGAATTTTTGATGTGGAATGCTACCTATCATAATTATCAAGGTAATTTTCTTTATTGTGGCATGAATGTTCAGATCTGAAAGATTCAACACAAAAGTTTAATATTGACATAAAAACAATAATACTTCAAGCATACTAATAAAGCAATCATGTCTTCTCAAAATAACATGGCCAAAGAAAGCTATCCCTACAAAATCATATAGTCTGGCTATGCTCTATCTTCATCACACAAAATATTTAGATCATACACAACCCCGATGACAAGCCAAACAATTGTTTCATACTTTTGATGTTCTCAAACTTTTTCAATCTTCACGCAATACATGAGCGTGAGCCATGAAAATATCACTATAGATGGAATAGAATGGTGGTTGTGGAGAAGACAGAAAGGAGAAGATAGTCTCACATCAACTAGGCGTATCGATGGCTATGGAGATGCCCATCAATAGATATAAATGTGAGTGAGTAGGAATTTCCATGCAATGGATGCACTAGAGCTATAAGTGTATGAAAGCTCAAAAAGAAACTAAGTGGGTGTGCATCCAACTCGCTTGCTCACGAAGACCTAGGGCATTTTGAGGAAGCCCATCATTGGAATATACAAGCCAAGTTCTATAATGAAAGATTCCCACTAGTATATGAAAGTGACAACATAGGAGACTCTATATCATGAAGATCATGGTGCTACTTTGAAGCACAAGTGTGGAAAAAGGATAGTAGCATTGCCCCTTCTCTCTTTTTATCTTATTTTTTTATTTAGGCCTTTCTCTTTTTTATGGCCTCTTTTTTCTCTCCCTTTTTTTATTTTTCGTCCAGAGTCTCATCCCGACTTGTGGGGGAATCATAGTCTCCATCATCCTTTCCTCACATGGGACAATGCTCTAATAATGATGACCATCACAATTTTATTTACTTACAACTCAAGAATTACAACTCGATACTTAGAAGAAAAAAAATGACTCTATGTGAATGCCTTCGGCGGTGTACCGGGATGTGCAATGAATCAAGAGTGACATGTATGAAAGAATTATGAAGGTGGCTTTGCCACGAATACGATGTCAACTACATGATCATGCAAAGCAATATGACAATGATGAATTGTGTCATAATAAATGGAACGGTGGAAAGTTGCATGGCAATATATCTCGGAATGGCTATGGAAATGCCATAATAGGTAGGTATGGTGGCTGTTTTGAGGAAGGTAAATGGTGGGTTTATGGTACCGGCGAAAGTTGTGCGGTACTAGAGAGGCTAGCAACGTTGGAAGGGTGAGAGTGCATATAATCCATGGACTCAACATTAGTCATAAAGAACTCACATACTTATTGCAAAAATCTATTAGTTATCGAAACGAAGTATTACGCGCATGCTCCTAGGGGGATAGATTGGTAGGAAAAGACATCACTCGTCCCCGACCGCCACTCATAAGGAAGACAATAAAAAAATCATGCTCCGACTTCATCACATAACGGTTCACCATACGTGCATGCTACAGGAATCACAAACTTTAACACAAGTATCTCTCAAATTCACAACTACTCAACTAGCATGACTCTAATATCACCATCTTCATATCTCAAAACAATCATAAGGAATCAAACTTCTCATAGTATTCAATGCACTTTATATGAAAGTTTTTATTATACCCATCTTGGATGCCCATCATATTAGGACTAATTTTATAGCCAAAACAAATTACCATGCTGTTCTAAAAGACTCTCAAAATAATATAAGTGAAGCATGAGAGATCAATAATTTCTATAAAATAAAACCACCACCGTGTTCTAAAAAGATATAAGTGAAGCACTAGAGCAAAATTATCTAGCTCAAAAGATATAAGTGAAGCACATATAGTATTCTAATAAATTCCGATTCATGCGTCTCTCCCAAAAGGTGTGTACAGTAAGGATGATTGTGGTGAACTAAAAAGCAAAGACTCAAATCATACAAGACGCTCCAAGCAAAACACATATCTGAATAAAAATATAGCCTCAAGTAAAGTTACCGATAGACGAAGACGAAAGAGGGGATGCCTTCTGGGGCATCCCTAAGCTTAGGCTCTTTCCACTCCTTATTCCAAAATCCATCAAATCTTTACCCAAAAACTTGAAAATTTCACAACACAAAACTTCAACAGAAAATCTCATGAGCTCCGTTAGTATAAGAAAATAAACCACCACTTTAAGGTACTGTAATGAACTCATTCTTTATTTATATTGGTGTTAAACCTACTGTATTCCAACTTCTCTATGGTTCATACCCCCCCCCCCCGATACTACTCATAGATTTATCAAAATAAGCAAACAACACATGAAAAACAAAATCTGTCAAAAACAGAACAATATGTAGCAATCTGGAGATTTCGAATACTTCTGTGACTCCAAAAATTCTGAAAAATTAGGACGACCATGATAAAAAGTATATTCATCTACTAAAGTTGGAATTGGTATTTTATCGCTCTCTGGTAAAAAATGATAATTATTTTTGTGAGCGCATACTTTCTGTTTTTATCAGCAAGATCAAACAACAATCACCCAAGAAGATCCTAAAGGCTTTACTTGGCACAAACACTAATTAAAACATAAAAAACACAATCATAACAGAAGCTAGATGAATTATTTATTACTAAACAGTAGCAAAAAGCAAAGAACAAAAATAAAATTGGGTTGCCTCCCAACAAGCGCTATTCTTTAAAGCCATTAAGCTAGGCATCTATAATTTTAATGATGCTCACATGAAAGATAGAAATTGAAACACGAACGGAGCATCATGAAGCATATGAAAATCACATCTAAGTCTAACATACTTCCTATGCATAGGCATTATATAATCAAACAAAATATCAAGACAAGCAAAAACTAACATATGCAAGGAAGGAGAAAGAAACAATAGCAATCTCAACATAACGAGAGGTAATTTAGTGACACGAAATTTCTACAACCATATTTCCTCTCTCATAATAATTACATGTAGGATTATAATCAAATTCAGCAATATAGCTATCACATAAAATTTTCTCTTCATGATCCACATACATGCAAAGTTGACACTCTTCCAAAATAGTGGGATTATCATAAAATAAAGTCATGACCTCTCCGTACCCACTTTTATCAAGAACTTCATAACATTGAACATTATCCAAATTTGTGGGATCTAAAGTTAACACTCCTCCAAACCCACTTTCAATATTATTGCAAACATTATTATCAATCTCATATTCATCATGGGGCATAAAAAACTTTTAAGATTATAAGAAGAATCATCCCAATCATGATCATTGCAACAAGTAGTAGACATAGCAAAATTAGCATCCCCAAGCTTAGGGTTTTTCATATTATTAGCACAATTGATATTAATAGAATTTATAATAACATCATTGCAATCATGCTTTTAATTAAAGGAGCTATCGTGAATCACTTCATAAATTCCGTCTTTCAACACTTCATCACAATTTTCAGATTCATGAATTTCGAGCAAAACCTCATAAAGATAATCTAGTGCACTCAACTCACTAGCAATTAGTTCTTCATAATTGGATCTCTTAAAAAGATTAGCAAGAGGATGATGATCCATAAACTTTTGGCAAGAGAAGATGCAAACAAAAATAAGGCACATGGTAACACAAGATCGAATGGAAGAAGGGCGAAAGAGAAGGCCAAATCTTTTCTAAAATCGTTTTAGAAGTGCGCGAGAGGAAAACGAGAGGTGAATGGAAAATAATGTAATGCGAGGGAGAAGAGTTTATGATGGGTACTTGGTATGTCTTGACTTGGTGTAGATCTCCCCGGCAACGGCGCCAGAAATCCTTATTGCTACCTTTTGAGCATGCGTTGGTTTTCCCTTGAAGAGGAAAGGGTGATGCAGCAAAGTAGCGTAAGTATTTCCCTCAGTTTTGAGAACCAAGGTATCAATCCAGTAGGAGACAACGCACAAGTGACCTAGTACCTGCACAAACAATCAAGAACCTTGCAACCAACGCGATAAAGGGGTTGTTAATCCCTTCACGGTCACTCGCAAAAGTGAGATTTAATAAAGATGGTAAAGTAAATATTTTTGGTATTTTTGTTGTATAGATTGGAAAGTAAAGATTGCAAAATATTAAACGAGATGCGATGTAAATAAAAGAGATGCAATATAATAAGAAAGAGACCAGGGGGCCATAGGTTTCACTAGTGGCTTCTCTCAAGATAGCATGTATTACGGTGGGTGAACAAATTACTCCCGAGCAATTGATAGAAAAGCGCATAGTTATGAAGATATCCAAGGCAATGATCATGAATATAGGCATCACGTCCATGTCAAGTAGATCGAAACGATTCTGCATCTACTACTATTACTCCACACATCGACTGCTATCCAACATGCATCTAGAGTATTAAGTTCATAAGAACAAAGTAACGCATTAAGCAAGATGACATGATGTAGAGGGATAAACTCAAGCAATATGATATAAACCCCATCTTTTTATCCTCGATGGCAACAATACAATACGTGCCTTGCTGCCCCTACTGTCACTGGGAAAGGACACCGCAAGATTGAACCCAAAGCTAAGCACTTCTCCCATTGCAAGAAAGATCAATTTAGTAGGCCAAACTAAACTGATAATTCAAAGAGACTTGCAAAGATATCAAATCATGCATATAAGAATTCAGAGAAGAACCAAAAATTATTCGTAGATAATCTTGTTCATAAACCCACAATTCATCGGATCTCGGCAAACACACCGCAAAAGAGTATTACATCGAATAGATCTCCAAGAACATCGAGGAGAACTTTGTATTGAGAATCAAAGAGAGAGAGAGAGAGAGAAGAAGCCATCTAGCTAATAACTATGGACCCGAAGGTCTGTGGTAAACTACTCATGCTTCATCGGAGAGGCAATGGTGTTGATTTAGAAGCCCTCTGTGATCGATTCCCCCTCCGGCAGATCGCCGGAAAAGGCCCCAAGATGGGATCTCACAGGTACAGAAGGTTGTGGCGGTGGAAAAGTGGTTTCGTGGCTCTCTGCGATGTTTCTAGGGTATAAGAGTATATAGAGGCAAAAGAAGTACGTCGGTGGAGCTACGAGGGGCCCACGAGGGTGGGGGCGCGCCTACCCCCCTGGGGACACCCTCCTGCCTCGTGGCCGCCTCGTGGAGTTCTAGACTTCGACTCCAAGTCTTCTGGATTACTTTCGGTCCAAGAAAGATTATCGTGAAGGTTTCATTCCGTTTGGTATTCCTTTTCTGCGAAACTCTAAAATAGGCAAAAAAACAAAAACTGGCACTGGGCCTCCGGTTAATAGGTTAGTCCCAAAAATAATATAAAAGAGCATATTAAAGCCCATTAAACATCCAAAACATATAATATAATAGCATGGAACAATCAGAAATTATAGATACGTTGGAGACGTATCAGAGTGGCAATAGTCGGGACACTTCCCGGTGATGACCGTAGTTTGAGGAGTTCATGTACTCACTAAGTGCTAATGCTTTGGTACAGTACTCTATTCAAAGGAGGCCTTAATATCCCTTAGTTTAGGACCCTGCTGCCACGGGAGGGTAGGACAAAAGATGGCATGCAAGTTCTTTTCCATAAGCACGTATGACTATGTTCGGAATACATGTCTACATTATATTGATGAATTGGAGTTAGTTCTATGTCACCCTATGTTATAATTGTTGCATGATGAATGCCATCCGACATAATTATCCATCATTGATCCATTGCCTCCGAGCTCGTTTCATATTGATTTTTGCTTTGCCACTTTTCCGTTTCCACTGTTATGATTACTACAAAACTGCTACTGTTACGTTTGCCATTGTTACCATTACTTCCATGCTACTTTACTACTAAATACTTTGCTGCAGATATTAAGTCTTTCAGGTGTGGTTGAATTGACAACTCAGCTACTAATACTTGAGAATATTGTTTGGCTCCCCTTGTGTCGAATCAATAAATTTGGGTTGGCTAATCTACCCTCGAAAACTGTTGCGATCCCCTGTACTTGTGGGTTATGAGGTATGTACATGCACTGTAGCTTTTCATTTCTCAAACTGTGGTATTTCATATGTCAAACTATATCTTTTCATTTCTCAAAGTGTAGCTTTTCATTTGTAAAACTATATCATTTCAATATTACCAACAACAGCTTTTCATTTGTCAAACTATAGTGTTGGTGCAATAATTTGCCTCCTTGTGTCTTGGAGGTTGTTGTCATAAACAGTGAGGGACTGATGTGTTTGCTAGTTCACATAGAGTAACAGGTCCCTGAAGTCATGTGGAGTTTGGTACAAACTCTGAAGATAATCTCCTACGTGGCACTGAGGATTATCACTGAAGACTATGTATATCATGTGTGACCCCAAAAATTGTTGATGCAAAGCAATTGGTTCGGTGTCTTTCCGAAGAAATTGATTGCAGCGGAGAAGTTGAAGACGGAGTGAAGACGTAACATTTATTTTGTTGTTCTTCTTTCTCTTTATTGAGTCATAGGACCACCATACTATTAAGAGGGGTATAGTGTTTGAAGCTTTGATTCTCTGATGCTAAACCCAAATCCTATGTGAGTTGAGATAGAAATCTCTTTGTGTTCTGAATAAATAGTCACCAGCTAGAGATGATGTTCTTCTCCGGCGCGAGAGATTTAATTCGGACTGAAGAATTAACATTACTTGTTCCTCAAGTAATGTTTTCACTATGCTCAAAATTCTACTATTGAGAACGTGTCGGTTAGCCATTGGCTGGACGGAGTGTCCAAAATGGTCATTTCCCATCCGGTTGCGGCTACAAATAGCCACCCCGCGCCAACATTGTCTGTTGGCTGCTCCGTTTGATTCTGAGACGATTGTGTGAGCAACCCTCTCTCTAGTGTGATTTGAGTTTAAAATCCACCGAGAGAAACCCAAGAGCCAAAAAAATAGATAGTCATTTAGCACCATTCGAATCTAAGTCCAATACGCTCCACCTATTACCCTTGAGAGTTGCGAACTCTCAGATTGTTAGGTGTCAAGTTCTTTAGAGACCAAGAGTCATTGTGGTTCTCGAAGAAGAACTCTATAAAGGTTCAGAGATCACCTCGAGCATCTACCATGAGTGATCAACATTGATTAATGAATCAATTGTTGAGGAGAATAGGGCAAAGAGAGTTTATCTTCTGTGTTAAATCACAACCCCTCCAACCAGACGTGGTCCTTTTGCAGAAGGGTGAACTATTCTACCAAATCTTTTGCTAAAGATAAGCTTGCATGTGAGAAGGAATTATCAAGCCGAAGAAGGATAAGGATCATCTATGTAGTGAGTATCAAAAATGGGGGGTGGTGTTACCAAGTGTTTAACTGGGAGGATGGTGTTGGCAAGGTGGCCTACCAGAAAGCAATGGATGCCGAGAAATTTGAGAAGAAAAAGGAAGAGCTGGAGATGGAGAAGCTTAGGCTAGCAAAGGAGCAAAAATGTATCCTTAAGTCCCATATGGAAATGATTTAAAACACCAGGAAGGACAAGCATGAGATCAAGGTGAACGTGGATTTGCTTACACAAGAGAAGAAAGAGCTGGCGACAGTTGTTGCTGAGCTGCTCAATGTTAGCCATGGTAGCAAGGACAATCTTGAGCAAATCAAGGCAATACTAGAGGCTTTAAGATTTGGAGAATGTTGGATAAGTAATTTGGCTTATATATAACAGGCCTGCAAGTTGATGGCGTTGGTTGTATATTTTGTTTAGTCTTATATGCACTGCTTAAGTTATGGTAACTTGAGTGATGCTAGTTAAGTCAAGAAATTGTTGGTTATGTTAAGTATTGCACTAGATGCTTATGTTCAGAACTTATGCTAAGTAATGCTATGAAGAATTATTTTAGTAGGTCAAGTTGTTTTTCTATCTTGTATGCTTATTTATGTTGTGCTATGTTTACTTGTAGCTAAATAGCCATTGTGGGCCTGCTACTGGGTTGTTTCCCACTATTTCTATCTGCCTCACAACTCCCCTGTCAATCTATAAAACCCACAACCCCATCTCACGAACCCAACTCACACCCTCAAGCCTGCCTTCTTCCCCCTGACCGCCAGAGAAAACCTAAGAACCCTAGGTAGGTGGAGATGGATCCAAGCCCGGGAGAGGTCATAGATGAAGAAGATGAGGTGCTTATGGGTGGCAGGTAGAGGGAGGCCAGAAGGGCAATGATGTAGAGGGAGGCTAGAAGGGAATCATCGCAAAGAGAGGCCAGAGGGCACCAATGGCAACAAGATACTCTCCGGACTACCACCGGCAGCTGCTAAGATTATCTTGGCAGCTCGCAATCACAAGGAGAAGCAACAGTTTCTGGAAGTCTTCCCCACTGCATCAAGCCTGAGTGATGATGATATCATCTACCAGGCAAGGAACGGGTCCAACTTCCATCCAATGCAGGTCACAACCATTCTTTCTATTCGGGCACCAAATAATAACCCTTTTGGTTCATTTCTATGGTACTTTCTGAATGTCCAAACATGATAATTAAGTGCCTTTCTGAACATAGGCATTGGTGAAGCAAAGGTCCATGCACAACTACTCATGTGCATCAAGTAGTGTAGGGTCATACCATTTCCTCTCCTTCTTCTTCAGTCTTCTCTTCATTCTAGAAGGTAGTAGCGCTACCTCTTCATCTGAATCAGAAGTGCCATCATCACCTGGGAAGCAAATTCACCAACTTCAGGCACATAACCTTCAAATTTGGGAAACTCTGGCTCATTTTGAGCTCTAGAAGTTGGACATGGGTTTAGTCCTCTAGAACTAAGCATTCAAGAGAAGTGGATGAAGAAAGAAAACTTACTCAAAGCCTCCAAATGTTGAAGCCTAGCGGTGGACGCCCACCGTATCAGCAGCGACGACGCTAGCCAAAGCCCTAGCCGCTCTGTATTCAAGTGATGGCTCCTACTACTCTGGTTGTGCTGTAGGTGTAGGTTGGCTCCATGTCAGCGATGTAGGTAATGGCGGCTGCGGTTGTGTAGGCGGCTGCATTGCGAAGCTGCCACTGTCGAGCCAATTCTCCACTTTAGGATACTCTCGGCCCTCCCCCCCGGTGCCACTGAGGGAGTCCTGGATTAGGGGGTCTCCGAACAGCCAGACTATATCCTTTGGCCGGACTGCTGGACTATGAAGATACAAGATTGAAGACTTCGTCCCGTGTCCGGATGGGACTCTACTTGGCGTGGAAGGCAAGCTAGGCAATACGGATATGTATATCTACTCCTTTGTAACTGACCTTGTGTAACCCTAGCCCCCTCCGGTGTCTATATAAACCGGAGAGTTTTAGTCCGTAGGACAACATACAATCATACCATAGGCTAGCTTCTATGGTTTAGCCTCTCCGATCTCGTGGTAGATCAACTCTTGTACTACTCATATTATCAAGAATAATCAAGCAGGATGTAGGGTTTTACCTCCATCAAGAGGGCCCGAACCTGGGTAAAACATCGTGTCCCCAACCTCCTGTTACCATCCGCCTTAGACGCACAGTTCAGGACTCCCTACCCGAGATCCGCCGGTTTTGACACCAACATTGGTGCTTTCATTGAGAGTTCCTCTGTGTCGTCGCCGTTAGGCTTGATGGCTCCTACGATCATCGATAGCGATGCAGTCCAGGGTGAGACTTCTCTCCCCGAACAGATCTTTGTGTTCGGCGGCTTCGCACTGCGAGCCAACTCGCTTGGCCATCTGGAGCAGATCGAGAGCTACGCCCCTGGCCATCAGGTCAGGTTTGGAAGCTTAAACTACACGACCGATATCCGCGGAGACTTGATCTTCGACGGATTCGAGCCCCTGCCTAGTGCGCCACACGATCACAACGAGCATGATTTAGCTCTGCCATCAGACAGTGTCCAGGAGATCACGCCGGCAACTGCTCCGACCCTCAATTCGGAGCCAGCTACGCCATCCATGGGCGGGTGGATAGACCCCACCACGGAGGCCATATCCTCAGCGGCGATCGAGCCGAATATCGACCTTACCCTTCACGAGAGCCGTGATGCCACACTGTCGGATCCTTCCCCGGCCACGGACTCCGAACCGCATGCGCCCGTGCCTATCGAATCCGATTGAGTGCCGATCATGGAGTTTACCTCCGCGGATATCTTTCAGCACTCGCCCTTCGGCGACATACTAAACTCATTAAGGTTTCTCTCCTTGTCAGGAGAGTCCTGGCCGAACTATGTCCGGCAGGATTGGGATGCGGATGACGAAGAAATTCGCCGCCCACCCACCACCCACTTAGTAGCCACTGTCGACGACTTAACCGACATGCTCGACTTCGACTCCGAAGACATCGACGGTATGGACGATGATGCGGGAGGCGAAGAGGAACCACTGCCCAAAGGGCACTGGACAGCCACCTCATCATATGATATATATATACATGGTGGACACACCCAAAGAAGGCAATGGCGACGAGACAGCGGAGGATGACCCCTCCAAGAAGCAACCCAAGCGCTGGCATCAGCGGCGCCACTCTAAGTCTCGCCAAAGCAAAAGCGGTGACCCCGGCACATGAGATAATAGCACTCCAGACAGTGCCGAAGATGACAACAATCCCCTCCAGCAAGATTTAGGGCAGGAGGATGGAGAAGCCAGCCCTCCAGAGAGAGTGGCAGATGGAGAGGCGGAGGATGATAATTACATGACTCCCTCCGAAGACGAGGCAAGCCTCGACGATGACGAATTCGTCGTGCCTGAGGATCTCGCCGAACAAGAGCGCTTCAAGCGCCGACTTATAGCCACGGAAAATAGCCTTAAGAAAAAGCAACAGCAGCTTCAAGCTGATCAAGATTTGCTAGCTGAAAGATGGACTGAAGTCCTTGCGGCCGAGGAATATAAACTCGAACGCCCCTCCAAGAGTTACCCAAAGCGTAGGTTGCTACCCCGACTGGAGGAGGAAGTACTCAAACCTACATCTCCAGCACATGATGCGGCTGACCGGCCACCTCATGGCCGCGATAGAGAGACATTTCAGCCAAAAACTCAGCCCGCACCCCGACGCCACTCAAATAAAAAATGACAAGGCGCGGGGAAACATGCTAGACCTGCGAGACATATTGGAGGACAAAGCAAAATATGGAAGATCGATCTACGGATCACAAGGGAGCGCCACATAGCGGGCAAGACTCATTTGAGCTGCGTCGCGATATAGCCCAGTACAGAGGCGCCGCACACCCTCTATGCTTCACAGACGAAGTGATGGATCACCAAATCCCAGAGGGTTTCAAACCCGTAAATATAGAATCATACGATGACACGACAGATCCTGCGGTATGGATCGAGGATTTCCTCCTGCACATCCACATGGCCCGTGGTGATGATCTACACGCCATCAAATACCTCCCACTCAAGCTCAAAGGACCAGCTCGGCATTGGCTCAACAGCTTGCCAGCAGAGTCCATTGGCTGTTGGGAAGATCTGGAAGCCGCATTCCTCGACAACTTCCAGGGCACTTATGTGCGACCACCAGACGCTGATAACTTGAGCCACATAAATCAACAGCCAGAGGAATCGGCCAGGCAGTTCTGGACACGGTTCCTAACAAAGAAAAATCAAATCGTCGACTGTCCGGATGCAGAGGCCCTAGCAGCTTTCAAGAACAACATCCGTGACGAGTGGCTCGCCCGGCACCTTGGCCAGGAAAAGCCGAAATCTATGGCAGCCCTCACGACACTCATGACCCGCTTTTGTGCGGGAGAAGACAGCTGGCTGGCTCGCAGCAATAACATATCAAAGAACCATGGTACTTCGGATACCAAGGATGGCAATGGCAGGTCACGTCGTAACAAACACAAGCGCCGCATTAACAGCGACAATACCGAGGATACGGCAGTCAATGCCGGATTCAAAGGATCTAAACCCGGTCAGCGGAAAAAGCCATTCAAAAAAGCACTCCGGACCCGTCCAGTTTGGACCGTATACTCGACCGCTCGTGTCAAATACATGGCACCCCCGACAAGCCAGCCAACCACACCAACAGGGATTGTTGGGTGTTCAAGCAGGCCGGCAAGTTAAATGCCGAAAACAAAGATAAGGGGTCACATAGCGATGACGAGGAGGAGCCCCGGCAGCCGAATACCGGAGGACAGAAGAGGTTCCCCCCACAAGTGCGGACGGTGAACATAATATACGCAACCCACATCCCCAAGAGGGAGCGGAAGCGTGCGCTAAGGGACGTATATGCGTTGGAGCCAGTCACCCCAAAGTTCAACCCATGGTCCTCTTGTCCGATCACCTTCGATCGCAGGGACCACCCCACTAGTATCCGTCATGGCAGATTCGCCGCACTGGTCCTAGACCCAATCATTGACGGCTTTCACCTCACTCGAGTCGTTATGGATGGCGGCAACAGCCTGAACCTGCTTTATCAGGACACAGTGTGCAAAATGGGTATAGACCCCTCAAGGATCAAACCCACAAAAACGACCTTCAAAGGCGTCATACCAGGTGTAGAGGCCCATTGCATAGGCTCAGTCACACTGGAGGTGGTCTTCGGATCCCCAGATAACTTCCGAAGCGAGGAGTTAATCTTTGATATAGTCCCGTTCCGTAGTGGCTATCATGCACTGCTCGGGCGAACCACATTTGCGAGATTCAATGCGGTACCGCATTATGCATACCTTAAGCTCAAGATGCCAGGATCTCGGAGGGTCATCACAGTTAATGGAAACACAAAGCGCTCTCTCCGTACGGAGGAGCACACTGCGGCCCTCGCAGCAGAAGCGCAAAGCAGCCTCTTAAGGTACTCCACTAGTTCGGCGATTCAAGACCCGGACACCTTCAAGCGCACCCGGAGTAATCGGCAACAAGACCGCCTGGCACGTTACGAGCTCGCATAGCAATGCGGCCCCATCCCAGTACTAGCCAAACGGCGAAATCTTTGCCACGCGTACATAATTACGCATTGAAAATACCATGGGCATAGGTGGGGAGGGGGGCACGACTACGGCACGCCCCAAGACGCGGCTTAACCGCACTAGGGGCTTCCTGCTTTGTTATTTTTCTCTCTTTCAGGACTTTAATCTTTGGAAACCCTGTCCGGTAGTATGATGGCCGAACACATGATGCAGCAACCAAGGAGGCAGAAAGCTACGTCGCACCATGGAACTCCTAGGTGGATTACGATAATGAGTGAAATACTTGCTTTAATACCATTCTTCAGCTTGCCCTTGGAGGGGACATGTCAAATAGTCCTACTTTTTGCTTATCGCACTACTTGTATCATTCTGCTTTAACGCACCTTTTTGAATAAACAATGCATAGCACTAGACTATTATTGCATTCTATATTCTTCTTTTTATATATATGTATATGTTCATTCATGACATCCAGCACCCGTACACTCTGGTACGGCCAGTACACTAGGGGCTTAAGCATACCCCATATTACGGCGTGAGAAGTCCGAACACTTTCGACAGTGCGGCACCCCAAACTTATAGCATTATATGCGTCAGCTCCGAATCATGTCTTGGGTCAATAGTTGGGTTTGCCCGGCTCCCATGTTTTGGTACCTTACATTCCGCTATATCGGCTAAGGTAGCACTGGGAGAACTACTGCGATTGTGCCCCGGTTCAGCTGGGCTAAGCACCTCAGTAGAGAAAGTTAAAACTGACTGTCATGATAAGGCGAGAGACTGGTCGCTGTTCGAGAGGTTTCGAGTCCCTAAAGACTTATGCCGCTTAGAGGGAGGAGTCGGCTTTGTCCGGCTTAAGGCGTGTATAGCGCCCCAAATTCGGCCCTCTGAATACTAGGGGCTTCTCCGAAATTTAAAATTGTAGAATTCTACGGCTAAGTGAGAGTGATAAAGCATTATAGTCTGATTGCCTTGTTCGTTGCGCTGAGCACCTCCCTTGAAGGGCCCAAAAATGGGAACAAGAGTGCTCAGGTTTATCCCGAACACCCCAACACTCGTGGCATGGGGGAAGAAGCCGACGACTAGCCATCTCTCAGATTTGATAAACAGCCGAATAGAAGGTAATATTTTAAATTCAAACAAGCGTTGCATAGCGCATATGAACAAGTTTTCATACCACAGGATCACACGAGCAAGTTCATTCAAATATTACATCTTTCGCACACTCGTCCGCTACAAGACGGGCACCCTTCAGGACACCCTCATAATACATCTCGGGGTGGCGATGCTCCTTGCCCTGCGGCGGCCCCTCCTTCACCAGCTTCTCGGCGTCCATCTTGGCCCAGTGCACCTTCGCACGGGCAAAAGCCCGGCGTGCACCTTCGATGTAGACGGACCGCTTGAGGACTTCCAGCCGTGGGCAGGCATCCACAAGCCGCCTCACCAGCCGAAGTAGCTGTTGGGAAGGGCGTCGCCAGGCCACATCCGGACTATAAGGCCCCTCATGGCCTGTTCGGCCGCCTTGTGCAGCTCGACCAGTTGCTTCAGCTGGTCACTCATAGGCATCGGGTTTTCGGTCCCAGTATACTGAGACCAGAACAGCTTCTCCATCGAGCTTCCCTCCTCGGCCTGGTAAAACTTTGCGGCATCTGACACGCGGCAGGGCAAATCTGCGAATGCTCCTGGAGAGCTCCGGACTCGGGTAAGTAACAAGTAATTTACTTTCACATGCATGCTTTGCATATTGAATGCCTTACCCGCCGCTATCTTCCTCATCGCCTCAATCTCCTGGAGGGCCTTGTGGGCTTCAGCCTTGGCATTCTTTGCGCTCTCAAGGGCCGCGGAGAGCTCAGACTCTCGCGTCTTCGAGTCAAGCTCCAACGCCTCGTGCTTCGTCACAAGAGCTTGAAGCTCTTGCTGCACCTCGCCCACCCGTGCCTCTTGCTTTCCCCGCTCGGTGCGCTCCTGGGCCGCTTTGTTTTCGGCCTCGCATAGCGCTTGCTTTAGGGTCGCCACTTCGGTCGTGGCCCCTGGCAAATTCATGATGATCCTGTCGTTTTGCAATCGCATCTTTTTTATATATACATATATCTATAGACAAGGTATTACTTACCTTTGTTCTCCTCGAGCTGCCTCTTAGCAAGGCCGAGCTCTTTCTCGGACCCCTCGAGGTCCTGCTTCAGTGTGGCAACCTCCGCAGTCAGTGCGGCAGAGGTCAGCAGCGAAGCCTGCATACGCATACAGACATACTTATATTAGACTCCTGCAGATATTATTTGATCCTCTATTCGGCTTTTCTTTGTGAACACCAAACAGAGCATCAGGGGCTACTGTCTATGCGGTAATAATTTTCCTATATTTTAAATACTTACCTCAAAGCCTATTAGAAGGCTGGCACAGGCTTCAGTCAGTCCGCTCTTGGCGGACTGAACCTTATTGATCACCGCACTCATAACTATTGCGGTGCTCTTCGTCGATGGAAGCGCTGCGAAGCACTCCCAGCAGGCTGTCCGGTGCCTCTGGATGGACAGAGGTCACCGGCACGGGCGTCTTACCCCTTTTGGAAGGGGCCGCCTGCCCGAGTCCGGAGCCACTGGAGGTTCCGGCGTGGTGTTCGGCTGAGAGCCGAACTTGGAGCCCCCGGGAGCCTTGCTCCCTTTGCTCCTGGAGTCCAGAAGGTCGCTTTGACGCGCCTCCGGGACTGTCTCCCCCCGGCTCGGTACCCCTTGAGACAATACCTCGGCATTGTCTGTAGGGCAAGGGGAGGAGGCGGTCAGAAGTGGATCGCTATCCATATTCGACGAATCCAAGGATCCGTCCGACGAGGATATGTCGATACGGGCTTGGGGCGGTATGCATAATCATATTCGGCGTTAGGAGAAGCAGCGCGACAAAGGTATGCTATGAGTTACTCTCGTATCCGAATACTTACGACTTCGCTAGGGGCTTGGCCCTAAGCAGCCACTCGTCTTCGCCTTCGGCGGCGGTGGTGGAGCAGTCCGGAAGAAGAGTCCTTCCCTTCTTGGACCCTTCGGCCTCCCCGGTCATGGCGGCCTTCCTTTTCTTGTGTCCCCCGGCTGGAGGGGGAGCATCTTCATCTTCCTCCTCGTCTTCATGGGAGGAGTGCATCGCGGAGTTATCGGACGATGAGTCTGATACCACCTGGCGCCGGGAACTCTTTAGGGTTCCCTTGGCCTTCTTCTTGGTCTTCTCTGGCACCTTATAAGGAGCCGGAGTCAGCATCTCCGTCAGGAGAGCGTCCGCTGTGTCTTCGGGCAGGGGGGCCGAACAGTCGATCTGTTCCGATGCCTCCACCCAGTCCTGTTAAAGGCATGAGAGCTCAGACCCCACACATGGTTAAGCTATGGGAAATAAATATCCTGCCAAATGTACAGAACTTACCGGATTCGCAGGGCGCTTCACGCTTAGCCCGCGGTCCTCGGTGAGAGAGGGAGGGACCTCGGCGCCCTTGAACAGCACCCTCCAGACGTCTTTGTGCATCGTGTCGAAGAGCTCGCTTAGAGTCTGGTTCCGGGCCCAGTCGAACTCCCATAAGTTGAAATCCCGTTGCTGACACGGGAGGATCCAGCGGAAGAGCATGACTTGGACTATGTTGACAAGGTTAAGTTTCTTGCTTTTCATGTTCCGGATACATTTCTGGAGTCTGTCCAGCTCCACCGATGAACCCCAGGACAGGCCCTTCTCCTTCCAGGAAGTGAGCCGCGCGTGGGGATTCTGGATCGAAACTCGGGGGCCGCCGCCCAGTTGGTGTCGCGCGGCTCGGTGATGTAGAACCACCCTGACTGCAACCCCTTCACGGTCTCCACGAAGGAGCCCTCGAGCCATGCAACGTTGGGCATTTTCCCACCATGGTTCCGCCGCATTCTGCTTGTTGGCCGCCTACAACCTTCGGCTTGATATTGAAGGTCTTCAGCCACAGGACGAAGTGGGGCCGGATGTGGAGGAAAGCCTCGCACACGACGATGAACGTCGAGATGTTGTGGATGAAGTTCGAGGCCATATCGTGAAAGTCCAGCCCATAATAGAACATGAGGCCACGGACAAATGGATGGAGGGGAAACCCCAGTCCGCGGATGAAGTGGGGGAGGAAGACCACCCTCTCGTGAGGTTCTGGGTTAGGGATGACCTGCCCCGCGGCTGGCAGCCAGTGCGCGATGTCCGCGGCTAAGTATCTGGCTCCACGCAACTTTTTGATATGCCCCTCCGTGACGGAGGAGGCCATCCACTTGCCTCCCGCTCCAGAGATGTTTTGGAGAGAGTTGAGGAGGAGGATGCGGACTTGGGCGCTGGAGCTCGAGTGCGCGAGAATGGATGAGCAAGGAGGAAGAAGGCGTGGTTAGAAAAAGGTGAGATCTTATCCCTTTATAAGGGCGGACTAAACTATACGCCCCCACTAGCCTGGTAAAACTCGCTTATCCCCCAAGCACCGTAATTGATGGCGCGGTTGGGTTACCCACGTCCGTATTGATGAGAATCCCGTAATAAGGGGAACACGATCTCTGCTTTGACGAGACATGTCAAGAAACCGCCTTGCGTTATGTGAGGGGCTGGTTAAGGAAAAACGGTTCGAATAATTACCGGGCCATGGCATGATGTCTTGCTGCCAAAACGTGTCAGCAGATTGGATTTGTGGAAATATTATTCTCTCTACGGTGGTATGTGGAACTTATTTTGCAGGGTCGGACACTATCTTTGTATTCAAATTCTTCCGTGGTGTATTCAGAGGAGGAACCCGCCTTGCAATGCCGAAGGCAACACTGCACGCCGGACTCATCGTCATTGAAGCCTGGTTCAGGGGCTACTGAGGGAGTCCTGGATTAGGGGGTCTCCGGACAGCCGGACTATATCCTTTGGCCGAACTGTTGGACTATGAAGATACAAGATTGAAGACTTCATCCCGTGTCCGGATGGGACTCTACTTGGCGTGGAAGGAAAGCTAGGCAATACGGATATGTATATCTCCTCCTTTGTAACCGACCTTGTGTAACCCTAGCCCCCTCTAATGTCTATATAAACTGGAGGGTTTTAGTCCGTAGGACAACATACAATCATACCATAGGCTAGCTTCTCGGGTTTAGCCTCTCCGATCTCGTGGTAGATCAACTCTTGTACTACTCATATTATCAAGAATAATCAAGCAGGACGTAGGGTTTTACCTCCATCAAGAGGGCCCGAACCTGGGTAAAACATCGTGTCCCCAGCCTCCTGTTACCATCCGCCTTAGACGCACAGTTCGGGACCCCCTACCCGAGATCCGTCGGTTTTGACACCAACAGCCACCCTCCCATAGAGTCACCGCCGTCGAGTGGTTTCGCCGCTGTCACCGGCATAGCCTAGGTCTACCAGATCGAGGGAGAGCGAGGAGAGAGAGAGAGAGAGAGTGAGAGGGAGGGAACCGGCTCGGGTCGTCTTGACCAGGTCGGAATGGTCGCGTCCTAATGGACGTCAGCATGCACGGCATCTGCCAGAGCCCACGTGGACCTGACGGGTGGGCCAGTGATAACCCGCAAGTATAGGGGATCGCAACAGTTTTCGAGGGTAGAGTATTCAACCCAAATTTATTGATTCGACACAAGGGGAGCCAAAGAATATTCTCAAGTATTAACAGTTGATTTGTCAATTCAACCGCACCTGAAAGACTTAATATCTGCAGCAAAGTATTTAGTAGCAAAGTAGTATGGAAGTAACGGTAACGGTGGTGATACGTCTCCAACGTATCTATAATTTTAGATTGCTCCTTGCTATATTATCTACTGTTTTGGACTATATTGGGCTTTATTTTACACTTTAATATTATTTTTGGGACTAACCTATTAACCGGAGGCCCAGCCCAGAATTGGTGTTTTTTTGCCTATTTCAGTGTTTCGGATAAACAGAATATCAAATGGAGTCCAAACGGAATAAAATCTTCGGGAACGTGATTTTCTCACCGAACGTGATCCAGGAGACTTGGACCCTACTCCAGGGGGTCAAAGAGGAGGTCACGAGGGTGGGGAGCGCGCCCCGCCCCCTAGGGCGCGCCCCCCTGCCTCGTGGGCCCCTCAGTGCTCCACCGACGTACTTCTTCCTCCTATATATACACACGTACCCCCAAACGATCAGAACAGGAGCCAAAAACCTAATTCCACTGCCGCAACTTTCTGTATCCACGAGATCCCATCTTGGGGCCTGTTCCGGAGCTCCGCCGGAAGAGGCCGTCATCACGGAGGGCTTCTACATCATCCTAGCCCCTCCGATGAAGTGTGAGTAGTTTACCTCAGACCTTCGGGTCCATAGAGAGTAGCTAGATGGCTTTTTCTCTCTCTTTGAATCTCAATACAAAGTTCTCCCCCTCTCTTGTGGAGATCTATTCGATGTAATCTTCTTTTTGCGGTGTGTTTGTTGAGACCGATGAATTGTGGGTTTATGATCAAGTCTATCTATGAATAATATTTGAATCTTCTCTGAATTCTTTTATGTATGATTGGTTATCTTTGCAAGTCTCTTCGAATTATCCGTTTGGTTTGGCCAACTAGATTGGTAGTTCTTGCCATGGAAGAAGTGCTTAGCTTTGGGTTCGATCTTGCGGTGTCCTTACCCAGTGACAGAAGGGGCAGCAAGGCACGTATTGTATCGTTGCCATCGAGGATAACAAGATGGGGTTTATTTCATATTGCATGAATTTATCTCTCTACATCATGTCATCTTGCTTAAGGTGTTACTCTGTTTTTAACTTAATACTCTAGATGCCTACTGGATAGCGGTCGATGAGTGGAGTAATAGTAGTAGATGCAGAATCGTTTCGATCTACTTGTCACGGACGTGATGCCTATATACATGATCATGCCTAGATATTCTCATAACTATGCTCAATTATGTCAATTGCTCAACAGCAATTTGTTCACCCACCGTAGAATACTTATGCTCTTGAGAGAAGCCACTAGTGAAACCTATGGCCCCCGGGTCTATTCTCACCATATCAATCTCCATCACTTTAATCTTGCTTTGCTTTTTTTTTACTTTGCTTTTACTTTTTACTTTGCATCTTTATACCAAAAATATTATATCTATCAGATCTCATTCTCGTAAGTGACCGTGAAGGGATTGACAACCCCTAATCGCGTTGGTTGCGAGTAACTATCGCTTTGTGCGGGTACGAGGGACTTGAGCGTGGCCTCCTACTGGATTGATACCTTGGTTCCCAAAAACTGAGGGAAATACTTACGCTACTCTGCTGCATCATCCCTTCCTCTTTGGGGAAAACCAACGCAAGCTCAAGACGTAGCAAGAAGGATTTCTGGCGCCGTTGCCGGGGAGTCTGCGCAAAAAGTCAACATACCAAGTACCCATCACAATCCCTATCTCTCGCATTACATTATTTGCCTGCCTCTCGTTTTCCTCTCCCCCAATTCACCCTTGCCGTTTTATTCGCCCTCTCTCTCTATCCTCCCTCTCTATTTGCCTCTTTTGCCCACTTGCTTTTTGTTTGCTCGTGTGTTAGATTGCTTGTTTGTCGCGATGGCTCAAGATACTACCAAATTGTGCGACTTCACCAATACCAATAATAATGATTTCCTTAGCACTCCGATTGCTCCTCTTACCGATACCGAATCTTGTGAAATTAATACTGCTTTGTTGAATCTTGTTATGAAAGATCAATTCGCCGTCCTTCCTAGTAAAGATGCCGCTACTCATCTGAATAGCTTCGTTGATTTATGTGATATGCAAAATAAAAAAGATGTCAATAATGATGTCGTTAAATTGAAGCTATTTCCTTTTGCGCTTAGAGATCGTGCTAAAGCTTGGTTTTCGTCTTTGCCTAAAAATAGTATTGATTCATGGAACAAGTGCAAAGATGCTTTTATCTCTAAGTATTTTCCTCCCGCTAAGATCATCTCTCTTAGAAACGATATTATGAATTTTAAGCAACTTGATCATGAACATGTTGCACAAGCTTGGGAGATAATGAAATTAATGATAATTTCCCTACTCATGGTTTGAATTTGTGGATGATTATACACAATTTTTATGCTGGATTGAATTTTGCTTCTAGAAATCTTTTAGATTCGGCCGCGGGAGGCACTTTTATGGAAATCACTTTAGGAGATGCTACTAAACTCCTAGATAATATTATGGTTAATTATTCTCAATGGCATACTGAAAGATCTTCTAATAAAAAGGTGCATGCGATAGAAGAAATTAATGTGTTGAGTGGAAAGATGGATGAACTTATGAAATTATTTGCTACTAAGAGTGTTTCTTCTGATCCTAATGATATGCCTTTGTCTACTTTGATTGAGAATAACAATGAATCTATGGATGTGAATTTTGTTGGTAGGAATAATTTTGGTAACAACGCTTATAGAGGGAATTTTAATCCTAGGCCATATCCTAGTAATCCTTCTAATAACTATGGGAATTCCTACAACAACTCTTATGGAAATTATAATAAGATGCCCTCTGAATTTGAGAATAGTGTTAAAGAATTTATGAATTCACAAAAGAATTTTAATGCTTTGCTTGAGGAGAAATTGCTTAAAGTTGATGATTTGGCTAGAAACATTGATAGAATTTCTCTTGAGGTTGATTCTTTAAAGCTTAGATCTATTCCTCCTAATCATGATATTAATGAGTCTCTCAAAGCCATGAGAATTTCCATTGATGAGTGCAAGGAAAGAACCGCTAGGATGCGTGCTTCCAAAGATGCCTTTATTAAAGCGTGTTCCTCCAATTCCTATGAAAATCAAGATGAAGATCTAGAAGTTATTGATGTGTCCCCTATTAAATCTTTGTTTTGCAATATGAATCTTGATGAAACTGAATATGATCTTCCTTTACCTAGAAGGCGTTCTAAAAATTCGGAGTATTTAGATCTTAATGATGAAATTGATGAAAGTGGGATTGAAAGAAATAAAAATCTAGATGTTGCTAAACCCACTATATTGGATTTTAAGGAATTTAATTATGAAAGTTGTTCTTTAATTGATTGTATTTCCTTGTTGCAATCCGTGCTAAATTCTCCACATGCTTATAGTCAAAATAGAGCCTTCACCGAACATATTGTTGATGCCTTGATGCAATTTTATGAAGAAAAACTTGAGTTGAAAGTTTCTATCCCTAGAAAACTCTATGGTGAGTGGGAACCAACTATTAAAATTAAAATTAAAGATCATGAGTTTCATGCTTTGTGTGATTTGGGTGCTAGTGTCTCTACTATTCCCAAGACTTTGTGTGATTTACTAGATTTCCGTAATTTTGATGATTGCTCTCTAAACTTACATCTTGCGGATTCCACTATTAAGAAACCTATGGGAAGAATTAATGATGTTCTTATTGTTGAAAATAGGAATTATGTGCCCGTAGATTTCATTGTTCTTGATATAGATTGCAATCCTTCTTGCCCTATTATTCTTGGTAGACCTTTCCTTAGAACGGCTTGTGCGATTATTGATATGAAGGAAGGGAATATTAGATTTCAATTTCCATTAAAAAAGGGCATGAAACACTTTCCAAGAAAGAAAATAAAATTACCATATGAAACTATCATGAAAGTCACTTATGGATTGCCTACCAAAGATGGCAATACCTAGATCTATCCTCGCTTTTATGCCTAGCTAGGGGCGTTAAACGATAGCGCTTGTTGGGAGGTAACCCAATTTTATTTTTATTCCTTGCTTTTTGCTCCTGCTTAATAATAAATAAATTATCTAGCCTCTGTTTTGGTTGTGTTTTTTGTGTTTAACTAGCACAAATGCCCGTGCGTTGCAACGGGAGAGAATTTTTTTTGGCATGCACTCAATTTTTCTAAGAAATATATATGCAAGCACAACCCCCATGTTTCGCTACGAAGAAAGTGCTAGTTACCCTGTCCACCTAAACACCGAACTCAAAACATCCGACTGCATGGCACGGCAACATCAGAATGTTGCCACCCAGGGAGGTGTTGCAACGGGATATTAATATCCTTGAACCCACACATCTAAACAGATAAATATCAAGCCAAATAACTGTTACATTGAACCGCTAAATTCTGGCATGCAAACGGAAGACAATGACAATCTCCATTTATCAAAGAACAAAAAATTGTATGAAACTAAAACAATAAATTTGGTCTCATACTATGAATAATTCATAATACAACAACAACAACTTATCAGGTCAAGGGTACAAATTATTTCTAGTGAAGTGCAGAACCCATGGGTGATTGACCTTACAAATATGATAATTCTGGTAACAAAATTGCTTGTCTTTTCCATATGCGCCAAAATGATCCTTGATAGAACACATGGATATAGTTCAAAAATGAACCGAGGATCAGAAGCTCGTGGATTGACGCGTTTCAAATTTAGTATGAACATGAGTAAAATAATTATAATAATTTATGACTGGACTGGAAATGTGATCTCCTCTGTGGATCACACCTGCAAAATAATGATATAATGTACTTGAATCTAGGAAAAAACTTATATGTAAAATTTTAGATAAGACTAATACCAAGCTGTGCATGTCTAGTTGTCCTGCTGAGCTCCATCTCAGCTGCAATCTCTGGACCAACTCACTTCTTAGCGATCAACAATGAGCGCAGGCAAGTCACTATGACAACACAGGAATGTCTCACAACAGATGTATCCAATAATTCAAACCGGCAGTTAAGCATCACTATGTACATTGTTGATGAAGACCCTAATACAGTGTTGCTGATTCAGAAAATAAATATGCAAAGCTGATGCTACTATTTTCAGGTATATACACAGTACCAAATAGAGGTAGGTTCATCAGTGAATATGTGAGTCCTTGATTGCACTGTCATCAAAAAAGCTGCTCATTGCCCATGTTTGTCTCCCAATTAGCTACAAACAGACAATAAGGTCAACTAAAAATGCACATTTTCATTAAGTTAAAAGCATAGCCTGCAAAATGAATCAGATGCCAAGATTTCACTATTCTTTAGTGCATTGAAGATCAATGGAAAACGCAAATCAGCAAAGGCCTGCAATCAAGGTATTTCATTCAAGTTTGTAGCATTGTGATCAGGTCTGCAGTTATGGTATTCCATTCAGGTTTGTAGCATTGAGATCATTGTCGTGTCTTGGTAACCATCATGATGTACAGCCCCGGAGATGTCAGCCGACAATACCAGCATCCATTGCAAATCTGCAACTATGTATCAGCACCTTGTGCACGTGCATGCCTGTAAGACAACTAACTCATGGGCTTCTTACCTGCTGTTCCTAATCGTTCTTCCTTGGACTTCAGTTTGGAATATTGACGGCCTAACAAATCAAAAGCATTTCAATCCATCTCATCAATCAGCTTATGTGCTAGCTCAGAGCGCCCAACCTTTTCAGGTCACTGATCAGTGGATGGTGGATATATAAATCAAAGGCTGGTGTAACTTACACACACTTGGACTCGGGCATCACCTTCAGATCATGGTGGACACCGTCTGGTCCAGTCCGATCCCTGACCAAGTCGTTGTTTGGATTGGCAGGTGGGCTATGTGAGCGAGTGATGTGAGGAAGCGGACGACGTGCGCGAGTGCCAACGTGCCCGACAAATTAACTGACAACTGAAACTTTGATGAAACTGATGAACTGAATTTTCTGAATCTGATGAAACTAAATCTGACGAAACTGAAAATGTCGAATCTGAGGGAACTTCAGGACAACATAGGTGGCACCGTAGTGGCCTCGTTCGAAGGTTGCTGCAGCCTCAGAGGGAGCTGCACGAGGGAGGGGCAGCCGAGTTGGTCGTCATCCCTTGTCGTGGATCATTGGAGCTGCGGGTCGCAGGTGGCGGAAGAGCATATCCGGGGCTGGGAGGAGTAGCCGCGGGTCGCCGCATATAGGGCGCGTCAATCCTGTATGGGCAGCCAGCATACCCAATCAGGATTAAGTCACGAACCCGCAATCCTGATGAAGTCAGATCTCTCAATAATAGGCTCCCGGTGTGATGCAAATGCTAGCAGTATGTGTACTTCTTAAATTAAGTGACACAAGTTCATACAATAATTAGAAGGTTCAGTACACTTTTCTGTTTCAGATTCTTTTTCTTGTGATGCGGCCAAGAAATTCTCCTATAGTTGCAAAAATCATTATTCATAGTTTAATAGTAATAATGTTCAGGCAGGCACACATTTATTGCTAAATGTCCGTGCCAACTATGACATCAGAGGTCTCCCGTTGTATCTGGAGTAGTGAATCCGAAACTTTTTGTTCTACTGAACCTATATAAATCTCAGATTCTCAATCCAAGAGCTTCTAACTCTTCTCCTCGACATCAGTAACGCCCATTTGTATCTCAATTATGGTATGGAGTGAAATCTAGGGTAAAATAGAAATGATTGAATAGGCTCAGCAATGCTTTTGCAAGTTTAAAACACAACTTTCAGTGATGGGAGAATATCAAAATTTCATGTTACCTACATGTTCAGTAAAACATGAGTACATTGCTTGCAATACGGCCTATAAGTAGGATCAAGATTTCAAGATCGGCGTTTCTGCACAAGAGAGTTTCACCAACAGTAGCAAGTTACCTGGTGGGGTATAACAACCACTGCTGCTCGCTGGAGTCCGACTGTGACGACGTATTCATATGTAAATATATATTCAATAAATATGTAAAGCCCAAATCTGTATTTTATCAATTTATTGAAGCTATAACTTTTATATTTTAGCACGACATGATTAATATAGAAAATTATGTAGGTTTGCAGCATGATAATTATCAAAATGACTTTGTATATAAACTACCAATAAGATATTCCAAGTTGTTCCGAAAATAACAGAGAAATGTTACTACATACCCATACTCCTCAGGCATATTTTTCTGTCGTTATTCATACGTCATTGCATCACACACACACAAACACACACCAGAATTGATCGCATCAAGTGTACTCCATTGCATCTGCCAACATTAATTGCGATATATGTCAGTGTACATAGATATCAAGAAAACTTACAAACTTTCATAGAAATAACTTCAGGAATCTTACAGTTGGAGTTGCTGTCAAAATTATTCTCCATAGATCACGTGCTAGTTTTTTTTCTTTCTTTTTTTGCCTAAAGCTCTCCATCTTCACTGCATAATTGTTACGTAGGTTGAAGTGGACCTTGTTAGATCAATACAATAGGCTAATTCCCATAAGAGAAATGATTTTGCAGGATACTTCGACAAATAAGTTAATGAAATTTTGCAACCTGGTAAGCAAAAGAGGTAGGCGCAAGATGAGAATTCACATGCAGTTGCAGAATAAATATGATGTGTCACCAATTAAATTGCTCTTGTCATATTTGTTAATCATAATGGCAATCTTGGGGGAAGAAGTAGAGGGCCCTAAAGCAGGTAGGACGACACGGAGGCAGACCATGTGTGCCGCAGCTTGCGGAACTGAAATTTAAACCAGCAGCAGTTCAGGTTACATGAGAAAACTGGAAATAGTTATTTACTAAGGTTTAGTCAATATAAGGAAAAGACGGGTAGAAAGCATACTGTACCCGATTCATGGTACATGTCTCTGAGTCTTTCAACAATCTTATAGCCCTGATCCTTGTCCCTTTCTTTAGAAACACTGAAATCCTCCTCAAACTTAGAAATTCAGACTATACTGCTTAGCGGCAGTATAACACCCTGACCTGAACTCTTTATTTGGTGCCAGGTAGCACTTTGATGCCGTGTTTATATGTTCCAAAACTGTAGGTGGACTGGTGGAGTACTACTTCAGTGATGAGGATCTTCTGATGCATATCATGCCATCAATTACCTCTCTTTGGACATCTTCCTTAATTTAGTAACTCAATTTTCTAATGGGAAACTAATGGCGGAGATCCTATAGACCTCTGATGCAAATTACCTATCCACGACAGTCATAGAACGATCAAGCTATTCTTTTTCTTTACTAATATTGCGGGTCGTACAGATCCGGCCAGACCTCACCGCCGACAGGGAGGCATTGAGGTGGGGGCCATGTTCGTCGTGATACTCATTAGCATGGCAATGAGAGGTCCTTCCGGCCCAGCGGCTTCATCAACCAGCGCGTGTGCCACTGCCATATACAAGAATCATCTACACAGAATTTCTGTTTAGTGCGTTCATGCCTTTTTAATTTGCAAGTGATCGATGCGTGGACTGCCGGAACATGCATTCGGCGGTGGTGCAGACACTACAACAAACACAATCAATTCAAAGTCAGAAACAGAAAAGGGATAAGCAACAGCTAGACCATTCACCAATTGTAGTAACTGCTTCATCTTACAGGCCACACAACTTCAAGAGCATAGCAAGCAAGCAAGCAGAAGCAAAAAAACTGAAGCAACAAAGATAAAAGTCAAACAGCACTCACCGACGGCAACTGGAGCTCTGCGCGGCCCCTGCCAGCGCCATCGCAGACCACCAGCTCGAACGGCCCTACCATGTCACGGACCCTAACGCCGGAGCCGAACGCCAGGTCGCCATCGCCGGTCACAAAGTCGACCCCATCGGGCCCGACCACCTCCTCCACCGCGGGGGCGTCGGGGCGGCTCCAGTCGACGGCCCCGTCGGAGGCCCGCGCCAGCGCGACCGTGGGGCCCCACGCGGGCGGGGAACTCGTAGCACTACACGGCGTCGACGAGCGCGCCCTCGGCGTCGAGCGGCCAAACCCGGACCTCGGCGTCGGGGTCCCAGCCGTACTTGTCGACGATGGCGTCGACGACATCGTCGAAGAAGGTGGGATCCGGGGCAGGCACCGGCTGATGGCCCGCGAAGGCGTAGGCGTGGGAGGAGGCGTTGGAGATGGCCGCGAGCGGGGACAGCGAGGAGCAGCGCGAGGAGAAGTAGGAGGATCGGGCAGGCGTAGGAGGTCCGATCCCCCCGGAGGCCCGGACCAGCGCCGCCGCCATCTTCGTCCTCATGGTGTGTTGGGGACGACGGCCTGGAGTCGGGATTGGGGCAGGCAGAGACCGGGCATTGCGTCCGTCCGTTCGGGTGAGAACGAATCATTTTTTTTACTTATTACTACTAACTTAAATCTGGAGTGCGGGTTAATTACTAAAAATTTGAGGGAGTGTTTTGCAAAAACGCCGCGACGATGAACCCGAAGACTCAGGACATGCCAAGTAGAACCGTTGGGAAGACTTGGGGAAAGTCTTGTTAAACTTGCTGTAAAAAATAGAAACTTTAGCGCTCACGAGAACTGCTGTCATTTTTATTTGAAGATTGATATTTAGTTAATTCCTTTTGCAGATGATTAATAGATAAATTCCTCACGTCCAGCAATTTATTTTAGATTTTTTGGGGTTCCAGATCTTGCGCTAGCTACAGATTACTACAGACTGTTCTGTTTTTGACAGATTCTGTTTTTCGTATGTTGTTTGCTTATTTTGATGAATCTATGGCTAGTAAAATAGTTTATAATCCATAGAGAAGTTGGAATACAGTAGGTTTAACACCAATATAAATAAATAAATAGTTCATTACAGTATCTTGAAGTGGTCTTTTGTTTTCTTTTGCTAACGGAGCTCACGAGTTTTCTATTTTGAGTTTTGTGTTGTGAAGTTTTCAAGTTTTGGGTGAATTTTTTTGATGGATCATGGAACAAGGAGTGGCAAGAGCCTAAGCTTGGGGATGCCCATGGCGCCCCTAAAATAATCCAAAGACACCAAAAAGTCAAAGCTTGGGCATCCCCTCTTTCGTCTATTTCCATCGGTAATTTACTTGGAGCTATATTTTTATTCACCAACATGATATGTGTTTTGCTTGGAGCGTCTTGTATTATTTGTGTCTTTGTGTATTAGTATGCCACAATCATCCTTACTGTACACACCTTTTGATAGAGCCATACATGAATTAAAATTTGATAGAATACTCTATGTGCTTCACTTATATCTCTTGAGCTAGTTAATTTTGCTCTATGTGCTTCACTTATATCTTTTGAGTGTTATAATTTTGCTCTATGTGCTTCACTTAGATCTTTTAATCTCTCATGCTTTACTTAAATTATTTTGAGAGTCTCTTAATAGCATGGTAATTTGCTTAATAATAATATGCTTGGTATTCAAGATTTGTGAAACTTTCTTTTGAGTGTGTTGAATACTAAGAAAAGATTGAAGCATGATAATTGTTTTGAGATATGGAGGTGATAATATTAAAGTCATGCTAGTTGAGTAGTTGTGAATTTAAAGAACACTTGTGTTAAAGTTTGTGATTCCCGTAGCATGCACGTATGGTGAACCGTTATGTGATGAAGTCGGAGCATGATTTATTTATTGATTGTCTTCCTTATGAGTGGCGGTCGGGGACGAGCGATGGTCTTTTCCTACCAATCTATCCCCCTAGGAGCATGCGTGTAATACTTTGCTTTGATAACTTCTAGATTTTTGCAATAAGTATATGAGTTCTTTATGACTAATGTTGAGTCCATGGATTATACGCACTCTCACCCTTCCACCTTTGCTAGCCTCTCTAATACCGCGCATCTTTCGCCAGTATCATACACCTACCATATACCTTCCTCAAAACAGCCACCATACCTACCTATTATGGCATTTCCATAGCCATTCTGAGATATATTGCCATGCAACTTTCCACCATCTAGTTCATCATGACATATTCATCATTGTCATATTGCTTAGCATGATCATGTAGTTGACATAGTATTTGTGGCAAAGCCACCGTTCATAATTTTTTCATACTTGTCACTCTTGATTCATTGCATATCCTGGTACACCACCGGAGGCATCCATATAGAGTCATACTTTGTTTTAGAATCGAGTTGTAATCACTGAGTTGTAAATAAATAAAAGTGTGATGATCATCATTCAATAGAGCATTGTCCCAAATAAAAAAAGAGAAAGGCCAAAGAAAAAAAAGAAGGCCCCAAAAAAGGGGCAATGCTACTATCCTTTTTTCCACACTTGTGATTCAAAGTAGCACCATGATATAGCGAGTCTCATATATTGTGCTTCAAAGTAGCACCATGTCTTTCATATAGAGAGTCTCATATGTTGTCACTTTCATATACTAGTGGGAATTTTTCATTATAGAACTTGGCTTATATATTCCAATGATGGGCTTCCTCAAAATTGCCCTAGGTCTTCTTGAGCAAACAAGTTGGATGCACACCCACTTAGTTTCTTTTGTTGATCTTTCATACATTTATAACTCTAGTGCATCCGTTGCATGGCAATCCCTACTCACTCACATTGATATCTATTGATGGGCATCTCCATAGCCCGTTGATACGCCTAGTTGATGTGAGACTATATTCTCCTCCTTTTTGTCTTCTCCACAACCACCCTTCTATTCCACCATAGTGCTATATCCATGGCTCACGCTCATGTATTGCGTGAAGATTGAAAAAGCTTTGAAAAAGTTAGAGTATGAAACAATTGCTTGGCTTGTCATCGGGGTTGTGCATGATTTAAATACTTTGTGTGGTGAAGATGGAGCATAGCCAGACTATATGATTTTGTAGGGATAACTTTCTTTGGCCATGTTATTTTGAGAAGACATAATTGCTTTGGTAGTATGCTTGAAGTATTATTATTTTGTTGTCAATATAAACTTTTGTCTTGAATCTTTCTAATATGAATATTCATACCACAATTAAGAATATTTGCATAATTATGCCAAGTAGCACTCCGCATCAAAAATTCTCTTTTTATCTTTTACCTACTCGAGGACGAGCAGGAATTAAGCTTGGGGATGCCTGATACGTCTCCAACGTATCTATAATTTTTGATTGCTCCATGCTATATTATCTACTGTTTTGGACTATATTGGGCTTTATTTTCCACTTTTATATTATTTTTGGGACTAACCTATTAACCGGAGGCCCAGCCCAGAATTGCTGTTTTTTTGCCTATTTCAGTGTTTCAGATAAATATAATATCAAGCGGAGTCCAAACGGAATAAAATCTTCGGGACGTGATTTTCTCACCGAACATGATCCAGGAGACTTGGACCCTACTCTAGGGGGTCAAAGAGGAGGTCACGAGGGTGGGGGGCGCCCCCCCTAGGGCGCGCCCCCTGCCTCGTGGGCCCCTCGGTGCTCCACCGACGTACTTCTTCCTCCTATATATACACACGTACCCCCAAACGATCAGAACAGGAGCCAAAAACCTAATTCCACCGCCGCAACTTTCTATATCCATGAGATCCCATCTTCGGGCCTGTTCCGGAGCTCCGGAAGAGGGCTGTCATCACGGAGGGCTTCTACATCATCCTAGCCCCTTCGATGAAGTGTGAGTAGTTTACCTCAGAACTTCGGGTCCATAGTTAGTAGCTAGATGGCTTTTTCTCTCTCTTTGAATCTCAATACAAAGTTCTCCCCCTCTCTTGTGGAGATCTATTCGATGTAATCTTCTTTTTGCGGTGTGTTTGTTGAGACCGATGAATTGTGGGTTTATGATCAAGTCTATCTATGAATAATATTTGAATCTTCTCTGAATTCTTTTATGTATGATTGGTTATCTTTGCAAGTCTCTTCGAATTATCCGTTTGGTTTGGCCAACTAGATTGGTAGTTCTTGCCATGGAAGAAGTGCTTAGCTTTGGGTTCGATCTTGCGGTGTCCTTACCCAGTGACGGAAGGGGCAGCAAGGCACGTATTGTATCGTTGCCATCGAGGATAACAAGATGGGGTTTATTTCATATTGCATGAATTTATCTCTCTACATCATGTCATCTTGCTTAAGGTGTTACTCTGTTTTTAACTTAATACTCTAGATGCCTACTGGATAGCGGTCGATGAGTGGAGTAATAGTAGTAGATGCAGAATCGTTTCGATCTACTTGTCACGGACGTGATGCCTATATACATGATCATGCCTAGATATTCTCATAACTATGCTCAATTGTGTCAATTGCTCAACAGCAATTTGTTCACCCACCGTAGAATACTTATGCTCTTGAGAGAAGCCACTAGTGAAACCTATGGCCCCCGGGTCTATTCTCACCATATCAATCTCCATCACTTTAATCTTGCTTTGCTTTTTTTTTACTTTGCTTTTACTTTTTACTTTGCATCTTTATACCAAAAATATTATATCTATCAGATCTCATTCTCGTAAGTGACCGTGAAGGGATTGACAACCCCTAATCGCGTTGGTTGCGAGTAACTATCGCTTTGTGCAGGTACGAGGGACTTGAGCGTGGCCTCCTACTGGATTGATACCTTGGTTCTCAAAAACTGAGGGAAATACTTACGCTACTCTACTGCATCATCCCTTCCTCTTCGGGGAAAACCAACGCAAGCTCAAGACATAGCAGGTGGCAAAAGTATCAGTATTGGTTTTGTAGTAATTGTAACAGTGGCAACGGAAAAGTAACTAAGCAAAGATCAATATGTGAAAAGCTCGTAGGCATTAGATCAGTGATGGATAATTATGTCGGATGCGATTCCTCATGCAACAGTTATAACACAGGGTGACACAAAACTAGCTCCAGTTCATCAATGGAATGTAGGCATGTATTCCGAATATAGTCATATGTGCTTATGGAAAAGAACTTGCATGGCATCTTTTGTCCTACCCTCCCGTGGAAGCGGGGTCCTATTGGAAACTAAGGGATATTAAGGCCTCCTTTTAATAGAGTACCAGACCAAAGCATTAACACTTAGTGAATACACGAACTCCTCAAACTACGATCATCACCGGTAAGTATCCCAATTATTGTCACTTCGGGGTTAACGGAGCATAACACATAATAGGTGACTATAGACTTGCAAGATAGGATCAAGAACTCACATATATTCATGAAAACATAATAGGTTCAGATCTGAAATCATGGCACTCGGGCCCTAGTGACAAGCATTAAGCATAGCAAAGTCATAGCAACATCAATCTCAGAACATAATGGATACTAGGGATCAAAACCTAACAAAACTAACTCGATTACATGATAAATCTCATCCAACCCATCACCGTCCAGCAAGCCTATGATGGAATTACTCACACACGGCGGTGAGCATCATAAAATTGGTGATGGAGGAAGGTTGATGATGACGATGGCGACGGATTCCCCTCTTTGGAGCCTCGAACGGACTCTAGATCAGCCCGCCCGAGAGTGATTAGGGCTTGGCAGCGGCTCCATATTGTAAAACGCAATGAATCCTTCTCTCTGATTTTTTTCCCTAAACGTGAATATATAGAGTTGGAGTTGAGGTCGGTGGAGCACTAGGGGGCCCACAAGGCAGGGGGCGCGCGCCCAGGGGGGTAGGCGCGTCCCCCACCCTCGTGGACAGGGTGTGCCCCCTGGCCTTGATTCTTTTGCCAGTATTTTTTATATATTCCAAAATGTTCTTCGTTGATTTTCAGGTCATTCCAAGAACTTTTATTTCTGCACAAAAATAACACCATGGCAATTCTACTGAAAACAGCGTCAGTCCAGGTTAGTTCTATTCAAATCATGCAAGTTAGAGTCCAAAACAAGGGCAAAAGTGTTTGGGAAAGTAGATACGTTGGAGATGTATCAACTCCCCGAGCTTAAACCTTTGCTTGTCCTCAAGCAATTCAGTTGATAAACTAAAAGTGACAAAGAAAACTTCTACAAATTCTGTTTGCTCTTGTTGTTGTAAATATGTAAAGGCAACATTCAAGTTTTCAACAAAGATTATAAACTAACCATATTCACAATAACATTTAGGCCTCATGTTTACTCATATCAATGACATAATCAACTAGCAAGCAATAATAGTAAATCTCGGATGACAACACTTTCTCAAAACAATCATAATATGCTATAACAAGATGGTATCTTGCTACCCCTTTCTGAGACCGCAGAACATAAATGCAGAGCACCTCTGAAGATCAAGGGCTGACTGGAAATTGTAATTCATGGTAAAAGAGATCCAGTCACAGTCATACTCAATGTAAACTAATAGTAATGCATGCAAATGATAGCGATGCTCTCCAACTAGTGCTTTTTAATAAGAGGATGATGACTCAACATAAAAGTAAATAGATAGGCCCTTCGCAGAGGGAAACAAAGATTTGTAGAGGTGCCAGAGCTCGATTTTGAAATAGAGATGAATAATATTTTGAGCGGTATACTTCCATTGTCAACATAACAACCGAGAGATCTCGATATCTTCCATGCTACACACATTATAGGCGGTTACCAAGAAGAATGGTAAAGTTTATACTCCCCCTACCACCAACAAACTTCAATCCATGGCTTGTCCGAAACAACGGGTGCCTCCAACTAACAATAATCATGGGGGAGTTTTGTTTGCAATTTTATTGATTTGATTTGAGCATGGGACTGGGCATCCCGGTTACCAGCCATTTTCTCGTGAGTGAGGAGCGGAGTCCACTCCTCTTGAGAATAACCCGCCTAGCATGGAAGATATAGACAACCCTAGTTGATACATGAGCTATTCGAGCATACAAACAGAATTTCATTTGAAGGTTTAGAGTTTGTCACATACAAATTTACTTCGAACGGAGGTAGATACCGCATATAGGAAGGTATGGTGGACTCATATGGAATAACTTTTGGGGTTTATGGAAGTGGATGCACAAGCAGTATTCCCGTTTAGTACAAGTGAAGGCTAGAGAGAGACTGGGAAGCGACCAGCTAGAGAGCGACAACAAACATGAACATGCATTAAAATTAATCAACACTGAATGCAAGCATGAGTAGGATATAATTCACCATGAACATAAATATCATGGAGGCTATGTTAATTTTGTTTCATCATGGTCTTCTCCTCTCGACCCCCAAAGAAAAGAAAGGAAACAAAACTATTTACATGGGAAAGCTCCCAACAAGCAGAAGAAGAACGAGAAATCTTTTTGGGTTTTCTTTTAGTTATTACTACTACACGCATGGAAAGTAAACTAGCTAAAAGCTAAAACTAATTTTTGGTTTTTCTTAAGGTTTTTCAAACACACAAGAAGAAGGCTTAAAAAGAAATTAAACTAGCATGGATAGTACAATGAAAAAGTATGAGCACCGACAACTAGAATGAGTGTGTGAACATGAATGTAATGTCGGTGAGAAATACGTACTCCCCCAGGCTTAGGCTTTTGGCCTAAGTTGGTCTATGTCCATGGATCAAAATGGTCTTCTCCAGTGTATTGAGGAGGATCCTCAGGGTGCCACTGGTTGGCAATCTCCTCCAGATCCCACTGATAAACAGACTGACGGTGAGGATCAAGTGGTGGCTCCGGCTTAGGCTCTGGAGCTGATGTCAGGCTCCGGTATGCATGAACGGCCTCCGGCAAAACAAGGTACGTGCCTGAAAATATGTTGAACAAAGAGGGAGCGGGCAAGGTAATAGTCTCAAAGTAATTTTTATCAAATATCAGTCTATATTTAAGCATCTTCTTCTTATCCTTAACAATAAAATCATGTGCTACCATACTCTTATAATCTATAAAAATAGGAGGCAGACTTTTCCTCTTTCTCATAATGCCTAATAGGTACGTTAAAGTGTGCAGCAAGGCACGAGGCAAAGATGCCTCCAAAGACGGGATCCTTCGTACGGTTCAGATTTAACCATTTAGCAATAATAGCGCCTAAACTAAAAGTAGCATCACAAAACAAGGCATGGCACAAAATAAAAATATCAGAGGCACTAAGGTTTCCACTGTTCCCACGACCAATCAAGCATCTACTAGCAAATATTGCAAAGTAACATAGAACAGGAAAATGTATGCTAGTAATTCTTGCATCGAAAACTTTCCTCGTTTCCCCTACAGCAATCATATCAATAAATCCTTCCACATCATTACGATGTGGTTCCTCTATGCTGCCCGCAAAGGGTAACTTGCAAACCGCACAAAAATCATAAAGTGACATGTCCTTAAACTCATCATATAAATAAAAATCCATCGAAGGTGGCGATCTCCTAGCATGGAAATGAAAATTTTGCACAAAAATATTAGTGAGTAGGAGATACTGTTCAAGCTAGTCGTGGAGGAAGTCGGTGAGGCCTGCATTCTCAGCCAATAATGAAACTCTTCATAAATCGTGACTGCTCTCAAGAACTCATCACAAGGCCATTCACACGGCCGAACCTCCGCAGTGCGAGGGAGATTATATTTGGACTTATTATTCTCTTTACTTTGCTTATCCTTCGAGCTTTGGCTCAAAGAGCCCCTCAAAAATCTCTTCATCATTTTCTAAAAAATTTAGTAACTTAAAATAAAAGTGAACTAAACTCAACAAGCTTGATAGAATCTACGCCCACAAGTGCCTAGAGACTATATCATGCATTAAAACTACTTGGGACCATATAAATTTGACATGCAAGCTCAAGAATAGTGTCACCTAAGCAGCAGAAATTAGCAATAAATAAAGCACTAGAACAAAAACTAATTGGGTCACTGGAGGAGTCACATACCGAAGAACAATCCCCCAAAGCAGTTTTGTGAATTGAGCTTTGAGCAAGGAGATCGAAAATGGTAGTAAGATGAGCTAGAACTCGGGTTTGAGCTGGTGGAGGATTTTTTTTTCTGGAGGAACACGAAGTGTGTGGGTACAAGAATAAGTGGAGGGGGCCACGAGGGGCCCACGAGGCAAGGGGCGCGCCCTGCACTCTCATGGCCAGGTGGTTGCCCCCTCTGTGTGTTCTTAGTGCCAATAATTTTTAAATATTCTACAAAAAATCATATTTAATTTTCGGGACATTTGGAGAACTTTTATTTTCGGGGTATTTTTTATTGCAAGGATAATTCAAGAAACAGACATAAAATACTATTTTTGCTTTATTAAATCTAAATAACAGAAAATAAAAAGAGGGTACTGTTGGGAATATGACTACTAGATATAACCCGCCCAGGAGGGGCCGGGTCAACCACAATGGCGGTTCATCTATATGAAGCCCATGAATATACAAGATGGCGGTTCACAGATAGGCTTGTAAGAGGCCCAAGCCCAGAGGTGGCTTAAGGCCCGTAAGTATAAACCGCCATGTACGTGTAGACTTGTAATTAATGCATGTAAGATACGTCACCGAGCCGGACACGTTCTATGAGCCGGCCGGGACTCTGTAGGTCGCAGGCGTCAACCCGTGTATATAAGGGGACGACCCAGCAACGGCTTAGGGCAAGAGACATCAAGTCGAGAGCCAGGCAAAGCATATTCGCTCCCTGGTAATCAAAACCCTAGCAATACCACCTCAACTGGAGAAGGCCTTTACCTTCACCGCAAGGGGCCGAACCAGTATAAATCCTCGTGTCCTTTGTCCCGTTTTAACCCCTTTAAGCTAACCTCGTCGCAATGGCTCTACAACTAAGTCCTTCTATGAGGACATCTGCCGTGACACTTCCATGACAGTTGGTGCCCACCATGGGGCTAGCGCACGGTGGTTTCGAGTTCTTAAAGGGCAGCTTCGGAGGGCTCAAGTGATACGCTGTGGTACGGATGACCAAGAGTCGTCGCGGCAAGCTCTACATCGACGATGCAGGCTGGGGGCCCGAGGCTGGCTCAATTGAGTACGGGTACCGGGTCCCCTTTGATGGAATCCACATCTTCATCGGCAAGATCCGCGAGCCGGGCCCTGAGCCGGACATCTGCACCGACATCATCGAGACGGCTCGGCGTGCACGACCCGCCCCATCTCAGCCAGCCGTAAGGCATGTCTTCGTTGGGTTCACCCATGGGGCTGAGTTGGAAGGCTCTATCTCTGGCGGTAAGACAGAGATCTGCTCTGATGATGAGTCCACGGACGAGACCAATTCAATGTATTAGCTACAAGATGGAAGGCTTGGGGGCTGTTCTGATGGCGATAGTATTCCAGACCCCCGTGAGCCGTCAAACAAGGTGGCGATCTTCATGGCCGGCACACAGTCGGTTCTTGGCTCGACAACCGCCGCGGCTATAACTTTTGGTGCAGCTACGGTCACGGCAGCTGGGTCTGGCGGTTCAGCTCTCCCGTCGGCTCAAGTCTTAACAGGTCTACTGGATGCTCTAGCGACTCTGATGGAGGTTGAGGTAACCCCAGAAAACCAGGAGCAACAGAAGGTAGAAGTGGCTAAATTACGTGATGGAATAGCGCAAGCTAAGGCAGACTTAGTGGCAGAGAACGCTAGGATGGCTGCAGAACAAGCCATTTTGGATGCCCAAGCACAACGGATTCAAGCAGATTCATATCGGCTTAGGGTAGATCATAACGCCTCACACAAAGTCTTGAGGAGGAAGCGCCGGAGTCGTTTGCCCTTGGTTTACGAGTCAAGGGACCTCTTCAACACCCCCAGAGCTAGGGCCAGTAACCCGCCGGTGGTAAACCGGATAGTTGAACCGCCCGGCCAGCCGCATACGAACAACACTCTACCTCAACGTGTGATGACACCGCCGGGTCATTACTCCACCCCTCTGGACAACATGATCGCTGCAGCTACACAATTGGTGGCTCTGCCCGACGAGGGCGAAACCCCAGCAGCGGTTGAAACCCGAAGGGCCTGGGAACTTCTTCAAACGGCTCTGGTGTAGCAGCAGGCTTACTCTTATAGTTGTGATCGGATTCATGAGACCCCTCGTCCAAGCCGGAGTTACAGCAGGCACATTGACTCGCCAACGGTCTCAAGTACTGAACGACGCCGTAACCAACCTCATGGACATGACCCAGCACGCAATGGAGCCAATGCACAGGATTTGGTGGACCAGGCCAGAGCACATCGGGAGGCTGAGCTAGCGGCTCAACGGGAGGCTCATCAGCACGCGCCGGTTTACCCGACAGCTTCAATCGAGGCAGGTGTGACTTCCAAGGCTTTCGATGTGCCGTGTCTAACGGCAGCTATACGAAATGAGTGTCTGCCCAAGGACTTCAAAGGCCCTCATAAGGTGCCTAATTACACAGCCGATCAACCCCCTAAGGCATGGGTGGAGAGTTATGAGATGGCCATGAAGATGCTGGATGTTAGTGAAGCTGCTTACGCCAAGTACTTCACCATGATGTTAGAAGGGACGACTCGTAACTGGTTAAAGGGATTTCCGACTAATTCCATCGGGTCATGGGCGGAGCTGAAGGCCCGATTTATACAGAATTTCAAAGACACGTGCAAGCAGCCTATGTCGATTGTGGATTTTATTTCTTGCGTTCAGGCTGAAGGCGAGTCAACAACCAGCTGGGTGCGCCGGGTCTCAACTATCATACATTCTTCAGATAATATCAACGTTAGCTCGGCGGTTCTGATGTTGGAGAAAAATTGTTGGTTCATTCCACTCAAGCAGAAGCTTGGGCGGCTCAAGCGTCATTGCAATGACATGGGGGAGCTGATGGCGGCTCTAGTTAAGTATGCCGACTCTGATGGTAGCAAGGACCCCGATTCAGAGGATGAAAGGTCGGGAAAGGGAAAGAAGAGTAATGGCATGAAGGGACAACAATATAACTCTATCAGTCAGGGTGGCAATGGTAAACGCAAAGATGATGAATTTGTGGCTAACACAGGTGCACGCAATGATAACCGGTGCCGTAGGGGACCGCAGGGGCCGCCGGCTTCAAGGACAGGATTCAACCTTGAAGCAATGTTAAACCAGTTGTGTCCAAAACACGGAATGGATCGTAAGCCGGCTACTCATTCGTGGAAGGATTGCAGCATAATGAGAAGCTTTCGGGAATCCATCCAGCGCCACCATGGCCCAAATGGCGGATCAGGGTCCGGCTCTCATGGTCGGAGTCATGGAGGCGGCGGTTCAAGTTCCGGGTTTCAAGGTCACGGTAACCAGGGTGGTTACAATCAGCAGAATAGTCAGGGGAATGAACAGCAGCAGTAGTCCGGTTATCAGAGCAATCCAAAACAATTGAATAGTGGGCAGTACCACGTCTTCACCACCAGTTTGTGTAAACGGGATCAGAAGCTTCACAAGAGAGCTATGAATGTTGTTGAGCCGGCGGTCCCATGTTATCTACGATGGTCGGAGCAGCCTATTGTATGGAGTCGAGAGGATCATCCACCCCGGGTCGATAATCCGGGTCATCTGGCTTTGGTAGTGGTGCCTCAAGTTGGGGGTTATAAGTTTACTAAGGTTCTCATGGATGGAGGTAGGAGCATTAACATTCTTTATCATGAGACCTTCCATCGCATGGGACTCACAGATAAGAATCTTAAGCCGTCCAACATTGTCTTGCATGGTGTCGTGCCGGGTAAGTCAGCCTATCCAGTGGGGAAGATATCGTTAGAAGTTTCCTTTGGAGATGAGCATGATTCCAGGTCTGAGACATTAAACTTCGAAGTGGTCAAAATCAAAAGCCCTTATCATGCTCTGTTCGGACGACCGCCTTATGCTAAGTTCATAGCGAGGCCCTATTACGTCTACTTGCAGCTTAAAATGCTGGGTTATAAGGGAACCATCACAGTGCACGGGAGTCGCAAGGTGGCCTTGGAATGTGAGGAAGGAGATGCGGCTTATGCTGAATCAATTTGTGCAACGGAGGAGCTGAAATTTTACAAAGACAATGTTGACCCGGCGGACATGATGTCCTTGAAGAAACCAACCACTGGGCATGATCCTTCGTTAAAATTTAAATTGGCGGACGATACTAAGATGGTTGATTTCGTCCCTGGCGACTCATCTAAGCAGTTCAGCATCAGCGCTAGTCTGGATCCAAAATAGGCAAGCGCGCTCATCGAGTTCATCCACGAGAACCGGGACATCTTTGCATGGAAGCCTTCAGACATGCTGGGTGTACCGAGGGAACTCGCTGAGCACACTCTTAATATTGATCCAAAGTTTAAACCGGTCAAGCAATTTCTTTGCCGGTTTAACGAGGAGAGGCGTGATTACCCACAAGTATAGGGGATCGCAAAAGTTTTCGAGGGTAGAGTATTCAACCCAAATTTATTGATTCAACACAAGGGGAGCCAAAGAATATTGTCAACTATTAGCAGCTGAGTTGTCAATTCAACCACACCTGGAAACTTAATATCTGCATCAAAGTATTTAGTAGCAAAGTAATATGATAGTAGTGGTAACGGTAGCAAAAGGTAACGGTAGCAAAAGTAATATTTTTGGTGTTTTGTAGTGATTATAACAATAGCAACGGAAAAGTAAATAAGCGAAGAACGATATATGGAAAGCTCATAGGCAATGGATCGGTGATAGAGAATTATGCCGGATGCGGTTCATCATGTAACAATCATAACCTAGGGTGACACAAAACTATCTCCAATTCATCAATGTAATGTAGGCATGTATTCCGAATATAGTCATACGTGCTTATGGAAAAGAACTTGCATGACATCTTTTGTCCTACCCTCCCGTGGCAGCAGGGTCCTAGCGGAAACTAAGGGATATTAAGGCCTCCTTTTAATAGAGTACCGGACCAAAGCATTAACACATAGTGAATACATGAACTCCTCAAACTACGGTAATCACCGGGAGTGGTCCCGATTATTGTCACTTCGGGGTTGCCGGATCATAACACATAGTAGGTGACTATAGACTTGCAAGATAGGATCAAGAACTCTCATATATTCATGAAAACATAATAAGTTCAGATCTGAAATCATGGCACTCGGGCCCTAGTGACAAGCATTAAGCATAACAAAGTCATAGCAACATCAATCTCAGAACATAGTGGATACTAGGGATCAAACCCTAACAAAACTAACTTGATTACATGATAAATCTCATCCAACCCATCACCGTCCAGCAAGCCTACGATGGAATTACTCACGCACGGCAGTGATCATCATGAAATTGGTGATGGAGGATGGTTGATGATGACGATGGCGACGGATTCCCCTCTCCGGAGCCCTGAACGGACTCAAGATCAACCCACCCGAGAGAGTGTAGGGCTTGGCGGCGGCTCCATATCATAAAACACGATGAATCCTTCTCTCTATTTTTTTCTCCCCGAACACGAATATATGGAGTCAAGATGGACGTCGGTGGAGCTCCAGGGGGCCCACAAGGCAGGGGGTGCGCCCCCACCCTCGTGGCTAGGGTGTGGGCCCCCTGGCCTTGATTCCTTGCCAGCATTTTTTATTATTTCCAAAAATAATCTACGTGGAGTTTCAGGTCATTCCGAGAACTTTTGTTTCTACACATAAATAACACCATGGCAATTCTGCTGAAAATAGCGTCAGTCCGGGTTAGTTCCATTCAAATCATGCAAGTTAGAGTCCAAAACAAGGGTAAAAGTGTTTGGAAAAGTAGATACGACGGAGACGTATCAACTCCCCCAAGCTTAAACCTTTGCTTGTCCTCAAGCAATTTAGTTGACAAACTGAAAGTGATAAAGAAAAACTTTTACAAACTCTGTTTGCTCTTGTTGTTGTAAATATGTAAAGCCAGCATTCAAGTTTTCAGCAAAGATTATGAACTAACCATATTCACAATAACTCTTAGGTCTCATGTTTACTCATATCAATGGCATAATCAACTAGCGAGCAATAATAATAAATCTCGGATGACAACACTTTCTCAAAACAATCATAATATGATATAACAAGATGGTATCTCGCTAGCCCTTTCTGAGACCGCAAAACATAAATGCAGAGCACCTTTAAAGATCAAGGACTGACTAGACATTGTAATTCATGGTAAAAGAGATCCAGTCAAATCATACTCAATGTAAACTAACCGTAATGAATGCAAATGACAGCGGTGCTCTCCAACTGGTGCTTTTTAATAAGAGGATGATGACTCAACATAAAAGTAAATAGATAGGCCCTTGCAGAGGGAAGCAGAGATTTGTAGAGGTGCCAGAGCTCGGTTTTGAAATAGAAGTGAATAATATTTTGAGCGGTATACTTTCATTGTCAACATAACAACCAAGAGATGGCGATATCTTCCATGTTACACACCTTATAGGCGGTTCCCAAACAGAATGGTAAAGTTTATACTCCCCCTCCACCAACAAGCATCAATCCATGGCTTGCTCGAAACAACGAGTGCCTCCAACTAACAACAGTCCCGGGGGAGTTTTGTTTGCAATTATTTTGATTTGATTTGCATAAAGCATGGGACTGGGCATCCCAATGACCAGCCATTTTCTCGTGAGTGAGGAGAGGAGTCCACTCCTCTTGAGAATAACCCGCCTAACACGGAAGATACAGACAACCCTAGTTGATACATGAGCTATTCGAGCATACAAAACAGAATGTTTATTTGAAGGTTTAGAGTTTGGCACATACAAATTTACTTGGAACGGCAGGTAGATACCGTATATAGGTAGGTATGGTGGAATCATATGGAACAACTTTGGGGTTTATGGGATTGGATGCACAAGCAGTATTCCCGATTAGTAGAGGTGAAGGCTAGAAAAAGACTGGGAAACGACCAGCTAGAGAGCGACAACAGTCACGAACATGCATTGAAATTAATCAACAACGAATGCAAGCATGAGTAGGATATAATGCACCATGAACATAAATATTGTAGAGGCTATGTTGATTTTGTTTCAACTACATGCGTGAACATGTGCCAAGTCAAGCCACTCGAATCGTTCAAAAGAGGATACCACCCTATCATACCACATCACAACCATTTTAATAGCATGTTGGCACGCAAGGTAAACCATTATAAGCTCCTAGCTAATTAAGCATGGCATAAGCAACTATAATCTCTAATTGTCATTGCAAACATGTTTCTTCATAATAGGCTGAATCAGGAACGATGAACTAATCATATTTACAAAAACAAGAGAGGTCGAGTTCATACCAGCTTCTCCCATCTCAACCAGTCCATCATATATCGTCATAATTGCCTTTCACTTGTACGACCGAATGATGTGAATAATAATAACAGTGCATGTGCATTGGACTAAGCTGGAATCTACAAGCATTCAATAAACAGGAGAAGACAAGGCAATATGGACTCTTGGTTAAATCAACAATAATAAATATAGGAGTCACTTCAACAATTTAATCATGGTCTTCTCCTATCGACCCCCTAAAGAAAAGAAAAGAAATAAAACTATTTACACGGGAAAGCTCCCAACAAGCAAAAGAAGAACATGAAATCTTTTTGCGTTTTATTTTTAATTACTACTACAAGCATAGAAATTAAAACTAGCTAAAAGCTACAACTAATTTTTTTTGTTTTTTTCTTAAGGTTTATCAAACACACAAGAAGAAAGCATAAAAAGGAAATAAACTAGCATGGATATTACAATGAAAAAGTATGAGCACCGACATCTGGCAATGATTGTGTGAACATGAATGTAATGTCGGTGAGAAGTACGTACTCCCCCAAGCTTAGGCTTTTGGCCTAAGTTGGTCTAATGGCACGGATGGCCTGGCGGATATCCAAAGTTGTAGTTGGGGTCGTACTGAGATGCAGCAGTCATTGCATCGTGGGCTGCAGCTTGGAGGCGAGCTATCTCAGCCCTCCTCTTATACTCTTACGCCTCCTCTCTGGTTATAAAATATCTCCCTTTTGCTTGAAAGTCAAAGAAAGTAGAAGCAAGGAGAGCAACATGATATGTGCATCGTTTGTCAAAGATTAGTCGGTACTGGAGGAAATGATCGTTCCTCTCAACAAAATGATGATGAACCATAGCCTCATAATCCAAATAAGCAGGAGGCAACTCAATATCATCCTCACATATGGTTATACCAAGAAAATTAGCTACGCGGGTTGCATAAATTCCACCAAAGAAATCTCCATTAAATCTATTATGATGCAACCTACGTGCAACAATGGCTCCCAAATTCTAAGATTGATCTTCTAACACAGCACTCCTAAGAATACTGAGGTCAGGGACACACATGTGACATGCTTCATCTTTACCATTAATGCATCTACCTATGAAGAGAGGAAAATAATGTATAGCAGGAAAATGAATGCTCCCTATGGTAGCTTGTGTTATATCTCTAGATTCCCCCACAGTTATACTAGCAAGAAACTCTCTAAACTCAGATTTACGAGGTTTACTAGTACTACCCCATTGTGGAAGTTTGCAAGCAGTGGTAAAATCCTCTAAGTCCATAGTATAAGAATTTTCATAGAGATCAAATAGGACAGTTTGAGAATTGCGTGAAGATGAAAATTCAAACCTCCTCACAAAGGAACTAGTGAGATAGTGGTACTGACGGCACTTTTCTGCCTCGAAGCTCACAAGATCAGCGTTACGCAAATATGCGTTAAATTCTTCCTTAATTCCTGCTCGATCCATGAAGTCCTCTGAAGGCCATTCACAAGGCCGCACTGGGGCGTCCCTTGGTGGTTCATCATCAGCATCACGCATTGCAAGCCTGGGTCCTTGCTTCCTTGAAGAACCACCTTGGTACATTTTCCTAAACATATTTCTTCTTCTAAAAAATTTCTGAAATTTTTAGTAACTTCAAATAAAAGTGAACCAAGCTCAACAAAATTCATAGCAACTACTCCTACAAGTGCCTAGAGCCTATATCATGCATTAGAACTACTTGGAACCATATAAATTTGACATGCAAGCTCAAGAACATGGTCACCTAGGGAGCACAAATTTGCAATGAATAAAGCACTAGAACAAAAACTAATTGGACCAATGGAGGAGTCACATACCAAGGAACAATCCCCCAAAGCAGTTTTGTGAGAGGTGCTTTGAGCAAGGAGATCGAAAATCGCAGCAAAATGAGCTAGAACTCGTGCTTGAGCTGGATGGTGATTTTTTTGGGAGGAAGAAGAAGTGTGTCGGTGCAGGAATAAGTGGAGGGGAGCCACCATGGGCCCACGAGGCAGGGGGGCACGCCCTGGACCCTCGTGGCCAGGTGCCAGCTCCCCCTGTTGTGTTCTGAGTACCAAATATTCTCAAATATTTCAGAAAAAATCATATTAAATTGGCAAGGCATTTGGAGAACTTTTATTTTCGGGGTATTTTTATATTGCACGGATAATTCAGAAAACAGACAGAAATTACTATTTTTTCTTTATTTAATATAAATAACAGAAAGTAAAAAGAGGGTACAGAAGGTTGTGCTTTCTAACTTCCTCCATCTCATGCTCATCAAAAGGAATCCATTAACAAGGTTGACCAAGTCTTGTTAATAAACTCATTCCGAGTAACATGGAACCGGAGAATTTTCGAATAACACTAGGTTACCTCAATGGGGATATGCATGTCCCCAATAATAAGAATATCATATTTCTTCTTGACAGTAGGTAGAGGAAATTCAAAACCTCCAAAAATAATCGATGGAATTTTTCCAATAGAATTGATACTGTGGACTTGAGGTTGTTTCCTCAGAAAGTGTACCGTATGCTCATTACCATTAACATGAAAAGTTACATTGCCTTTGTTGCAATCAATAACAGCCCCTGCAGTATTCAAAAAGGGTCTTCCAAGAATAATAGACATACTATCGTCCTCAGGAATATCAAGAATAACAAAGTCTGTTAAAATAGTAACGTTTGCAACCATAACAGATACATCCTCACAAATACCGACAGGTATAGTAGTTGATTTCTCAGCCATTTGCAAAGATAATTCAGTAGGTGTCAACTTATTCAAATCAAGTCTACGATATAAAGAGAGGGGCATAACACTAACACCGGCTCCAAGATCACATAAAGCAGTTTTAACATAGTTTCTTTTAATGGAGCATGGTATAGTTGGTACTCCTGGATCTCCTAGTTTCTTAGGTATTCCACCCTTAAACGTATAATTAGCAAGCATGGTGGAAATTTCAGCTTCCGGTATCTTTCTTTTATTAGTAACAATATCTTTCATGTACTTAGCATAAGGATTCATTTTAAGCATATCAGTTAATCGCATACGCAAAAAGATAGGTCTAATCATTTCAGCAAAGTGCTCAAAATCCTCATCATCCTTTTTCTTGGATGGCTTAGGAGGAAAAGGCATGGGTTTCTGAACCCATGGTTCTCTTTGTTTACCGTGTTTCCTAGCAACAAAGTCTCTCTTATCATAACATTGATTCTTTGATTGTGGGTTATCAAGATCAACAGCAGGTTCAATTTCTATATCATTATCATTACTAGGTTGAGCATCAACATTAACATCATCATTAACATTATCACTAGTTTCATGTTCATTACCAGATTGTGTTTCAGCATTAGAAATAGAGATATCATTTGGATTCTCGGGTGGTTCAGCAATAGGTTCACTAGAAGCATGCAAAGTCCTATCATTTTTCATTTTCTTCCTTTTAGAAGGACTAGGTGCATCTATATTATTTCTCTGAGAATCTTGCTCAATTCTCTTAGGGTGGCCTTCAGGATACAAAGGTTCCTGAGTCATTTTACCAGTTCTAGTAGCCACTCTAACAGCATAGTCATTATTCTTACTATTCAATTCATTGAGCAAATCATTTTGAGCTTTAAGTACTTGTTCTACTTGAGTGGTAACCATAGAAGCATGTTTACTAATGAGTTTAAGTTCACGTTTAACTCTAGATATATAATCACCAAAGTGTTCAATCATATAAGCATTTTGTTTCAATTGTCTACCAAAATAAGCATTGAAGTCTTCTTGCTTAACCTAAAGTAATCAAACTCATCCAAACATTGGCTAGCAAACTTAGTAGGAGGGATTCTCAGGTGTGTCAACAGCACGAGGGTCACTAGAAGCATGCAAGGTTCTATCATTTTTCTTTTTCTTCTTCTTAGAAGAACTAGGTGCATCAACATTAATTCTCTAAGAATCTTGCTCAATTCTCTTGGGGTGGCCCTCAGGATACAAAGGTTCCTGAGTCATTTTACCCCCTCTAGTCATAACTCTAACAACATTATCATTTTTCTTATTATTTAATTCATTGAGCAAATCATTCTGAGCCTTAAGTACTTGTTCTACTTGAGTGGTAACCATAAAAGCATGTTTACTAATAAGTTTAAGTTCACCTTTAACTCTAGACATATAATGTAACGCCCGGATAATTAAGCTATAGTAACCCATGCTAATGGTGCCATGTCATCACAATTAAGCTAAGCCAAATTTCCACTTGGTAAAAGTCACAACCATTTTCAGGTTCACAATAAAGTCAAAATAATATTTCTTCAAAACAGAAAACTAAAATGATCACATTATTGTAAAATTTCACCTGATCATTGTCATGTTGTAACCAACATCATTTGACTCACCAAATAATTCCTAGGAAATTAATAAATGGTCCAGCAACAATTAATTTGGCCTTTTCAAAATAAAAAAAATATCCATACGTTTCCAAATGATGAGAAACTTTATTGTGGTCTCGGAATGTTGTACTATAATTATGTGCCAAGTTTCAACTCAAACCAAATTCATTTGCTATTTCTAATTAAATGGAAAAATGCAGCTAATTCCCCTGACAGCAAAAGAAAGCAAAAAGGAAAAAGGAAGAGGGTACTATGTACTTGTAGGCCCAGCAAGCCACAATAGCCGGCCCAGCCCACCACCTCTCCATCAACCTCCTGTAGCAGGAGGCAGAGGAGAGCGTGGCGGCCATCCAGGCCTCCCTGGCCGGCGATGCCGCCGTGGCGCCCATCCACGGCACCCTTCCTAGCTGGATAAGATCCCCCCCGTCTCCATGGACGAACCCTAACCCTCATTCCCTTCTCCCTCGCGCCGCTTTTCTTCCTCCCCGCGACAAGACGAAGCTCCGTCTCATTGCCGTCGCCAACCTCGCGCCCACCGTCGTTCCCGCCACTAGGACTGCACCAGGAGCTCCCAAGACCTCGTCCACGTCAACGGCAAGCGCCAGATCGAGATCATCGCCCCTCTGTCGAGTGGATGGACCTCGTCTTCCTCCTCGGTCACTAGCGCCTCTCCGTAGAATACACCACCGCTGCTGCTCCTAAATTCCCAACGGGCCCTCGTGCGCCTACTAGGTGAGCCCCGCCGTGGTTTCCCCTTTTTGTTGTTGTTCGATACTCAAACCGCTGCGGTTGCCCGCTGTTGCGGGTGGTGCTACGCCAGTCCGCCGCGGCCCACGCCCATGGCCGTCGTCACCACTGGCGCTCCCCTGCAGCCGCCTCGCTCATGCGCCTCCTCCCGCGTCCACCGTCGATGCTCACCGGAACTTTCCTCGCGCGCCCGCCGGGGCTCTACAGCCCGGCCCCGCCTACAGCGTGTGCGCCCGCCTCTAACCCCGCGTCTGCCCGCCTCTGCGCCGCGCCTTCATCGCTGTCGCTACCGCCGAGTACTACTGCTGCTGCTGCTCAAACTACTGTGGCTGGGCCTGCCCGGACATGCGGTCGCCGCTCGCCTACTGTCACCATAGCCGTCTGCGTTCGCCCGTGCGGAAGCACCACCTTCGCCCTGCCGCGTACTTCGTTGCCTTGCCCACCTGCATCTGCGCGCCCCGCTCTCTAGTTGCCGCGCCCTGGCCGCATCCGCCATCGCGCGCCCACGCCCTTGTTGCCGCTGCGCCCGCATGCCTCGCGCTGGCCGTGCCTTGTGCATGCACACGCGCCGGTGTGCCTACATGCTGTCTGCTGCTACTGCTTGCTACTCGTCTATTGTTGTTGATGCTAACTGATGCTTACTGTAGCTGCTAGTTAGCTTTTCTAATATTACGACGAGTAACCCCCTGGACTGCCCTTAAACAATGAGTAAACAACTGCTAACAGGAGCAAGAATATTATGGGTAGGTAGTACACTTGACAAGGTTCAAAACATCCCATTGGACCAAACTCAAAAGATGTAAGGATTAAATCCTACGAAAATCACAAAATCCTATGTTCGTATATTTTAACAGTTTCTGCAATTAACTTCAAGTGGCACTTTTCAAATGCAGTTTTGATCAAGCAACTGAACTCTAACATGGATGTGAATGATACTATCATGTAGATCACAGAAAGATGATAAAAATTGGTAAAGGGCACTAAGCCATAGGATGTACAGAATTACAATTATAGCCTTCGGAAAACAGCTAAGTGGTGTTAAAACTGAGTGATTCTCAGACTTAGCCAATTTTTTGGAATTCCAAATAACTGTTTAAAACTTTTTAAAATCATAGTAATTTAACCGTAGCTCGGATGAAAAAGTGTTATACATGAAAGTTGCTCAGAACGATGAGACGAATTGTAGTACGCTCTCCATTCGTCTGTCACATGCCCCTAGCATAGCAAACATCGAACTTTTCCCCTCCGGTTCGCCTGTCCGAAAATGCCTAACTCGGGAAAACTTTCCGGATGTTATCCCCCTTCGCCGGTATCGCGTAGTACTGCGTTAGAACACCCATAGCACCGCCTTTTGTCTTGCCATGCATGTGTTTGCTCTGTATTTACTGTTTCTTCCCCCTCTTCTCTCTGGTAGACCCCGAGACCCTTGCTGATGCCCCTGTGATCGGCTACGTCGACGACGACACTTCTTCCTTTTCTACAGAGCTTCCAGGCAAGCAAACCCTCCTTGAGCATTCCGATATCGCCCATTTCTTTCCCTCTCATGCTTGCATTAGAACTGCTACTGCTTTCTGTATGATCCTACTCTGATGCATAGCCTGTTGTTGTTACCTGCTTTCATACCTTACTTGCTTATCCTAAACTGCTTAGTATAGGTTGGTTAGAGATCCATTAGTGACCCCACCTTGTCCCAGTTGCCTCGCTTTATGTTCGATGACTCGATCAATGTGATCGAAGAACAGGCCCCGACACCGCACATCACTTTCCCCCTTAGTTGCTCGACACTACCCGGTTATTATCGAGTGCCGAAGGTGAGACCTCTTCAGCACTTCTGATGTTAACCCTGTAGTGTAGCTATTCGGTCGTGGTCATCGAGGGTGATTTCCTCCTTAACCACTTCCGATACGACTCTGTCGTGCAATCCCTCAAGTGTGAACCTCGAGGGTGGTCCCTCTTACGTTCACCTTGATGATTACATCGAGTGGAATTCGCCGGGGGTGATTCCTCGGGTTTTCCCCTTGATGTTTGGACACACAGTTACTATGGTTACTATGACTTTACACTGAACCATGTTACTAAAGACGGGCCGGCCCTGAGGGGTACCCGTGCGAGCTTAATTGCGAGTGATGTGGAGTTGGGTTGACCTGGAGGGTGCCCGCAAGACAATTATGAGGCGTGGCCGGGCATTCTTAGCCCTTGCCGCAAGCACTCGAGACGGGGCAACGGGGTCACATCTTTCGTGAGTCTTTGCTTGTTACCGCGTGCTCCTAATCCACTACAATTTGGATATTTGATCCGAGGGGCCTCTGGCCTGATAGCACTAACCATCACGTGGGCATAGTATGGGCGTTCTGCGTCGTATACATCAGCCGAAGCTTAATAGACGTCAGCGACTGAGCGGCGCGCGCCGGGTTGGACTGGTAAGCACCTACCTTTTTGAAGGAGGTAGCTAGGTCTGCTCACCAGCCGCATACGCAACGTGCAGGAGTTCCCGGGGAGATGGCCATGACCCCTGGGGGCATAGGTTTAGTCCGGCGTGTTGACCTCTCTATTAAGCCTAGGTCGGGTTGCGGCGTATTGTTTGGCCGAGGCCGGGCATGACCCAGGAAAGTGTGTCCGGCCGGAGTTAATTGAGCGTGGTGGGTAAGTTGGTGCACCCCTGCAGGGAAGAAAACATCTATCGATAGCCTGTCCTACGGTAACGGACACTTGGAGTTGTATCCCGATCGATACAACTAGAACTGGATACTTGTTATGAGAAATGGATTGTGATGAGAAATGGATAGTATGGCTCTGGGATTGCTTTCTCGTAGGGAGTCGAGAAAGGATCTCTGGCCGAGGTTAATAACACTTCTACTACTTTACTTTATGCTACTCTACTCCCTCCGATTGCTGCAAGATGGTGGGTCCAGAAGATGCTAGTCTTCGATAGGCTAGGCTTTCCCCTTCTCTTCTGGCATTCTTTAGTTTAGTCCACAGATACAGCCAATTTCCTTTGATACAGATGCATACTTAGTTTAGATCTGATGTAAGTCTTGCGAGTACTTTGGATGAGTACTCACGGTTGCTTTGCTACCTCTTTTTCTCCCATACCCGTTTGTTGCGACCAGATGACGGATCCCAGGAACCAGACGACACCACTGATGACTACTACTACGTGAAGACCGCCGATGATCAGGAGTAGTTAGGAGGCTCCCAGGCAGGAGGCCTTGCCTTTTCAGTCGTTGTTGCTTTTGTGCCAGCCTTCTTAAGGCAAACTTGTCTAACTTATGTCTGTACTCAGATATTGTTGCTTCCGCTGACTCTTGTGTATTCGAGCCCCCGAGGCCCCTGGCTTGTAATATAAAGCTTGTATTATTTTAAATTGTGTCTAGAGTTGTGTTGTGATATCTTCCCGTGAGTCCTTGATCTTGATCGTACACATTTGCGTGTATGATTAGTGTACGGTCGAAATGGGGGCGTCACATATAATCACTCAAGTGTTCAAGCATATTAGCATTGCATTTCAATTTTCTACCAACATAAGCATTGAAGTTTTCTTGTTTAACAATAAAATTATTAAACTCATCTAAGCATTGGCCAGCAGACTTATAACGAGGGATATCACCTTCATCAAATCTATAGAGAGAATTTGCCTTTACTACCTGTGTCGGGTTATCAAGACCATGTGTTTCTTCAATATGTGATGGATTTAGACCATATATTTCTTCAACATGCGGTAAATTAAGACCATGTATTTCTTTAATAGAAGGTAAATTCTTAACATCTTCAGCTTTAATACCCTTTTCTTTCATAGATTTCTTTGCCTCTTGCATATATTCGGGACTGAGAAATAGAGCACCTCTTTTATTCGGAGTTGGTTTAGGAATAGGCTCAGGAGTTGACTCAGGAGCTGGCTTAGGAAGTGTCCAATTATTTTCATTTGTCAACATATTATTCAATAGAATTTTAGCCTCATCCGGTGTTCTTTCCCTGAAAACAGAACCAGCACAACTATCTAGGTAATCTCTAGAAGCATCGCTTAGTCCATTATAAAAGGTATCAAGTATTTCATTTTTCTTAAGAGGATGATTAGGCAAAGCATTAAGTAATTGGAGAAGCCTCCACCAAGCTTGTGGGAGACTCTCTTCTTCAATTTGTACAAAATTATATATACCCCTTAAGGCAGCTTGTTTCTTATGAGCAGGCAAATATTTAGCAGAGAAGTAATACATCATATCCTGGGGACTACGCACACAACCAGGATCAAGAGAATTAAACCATATCTTAGCATCACCCTCTAATGAGAACAGAAACATTTTAAGGATATAAAAGTAGCGAGTTCTCTCATCATTAGTGAGCAGGGTGGCTATATCATTTAATTTAGTAAGATGTGCCACAATAGTTTCAGATTCATAGCCATAAAAAGGATCAGATTCGACCAATGTAAATTATATCAGGATCAATAGAGAATTCATAATCCTTATCAGTAACAAAGATAGGTGAAGTAGCATAAGCATGATCATATTTCATTCTAGCATTCAGAGTTTTTTGTTTACGCTTAGCTAATAATTTCTTAAGATCACTTCTATCATTGCAAGCAAGGAAGTCTCTTTTAGTTTCTTCATCCATATCATAGCCCTCAGGCACAACAGGCAATTCATATTTATTAGGAGAGCCTTCGTCATCACTTTCATCAATATTATCACTTTCAATAATTTCATTCTCTCTAGCCCTAGCAAGTTGTTCATCAAGAAATTCACCAAGTGGCACAGTAGTATCAAGCATAGAAGTAGTTTCATCATAAGTATCATGCATAGCAGAAGTGGCATCATCAATAATATGCGACATATCAGAATTAATAGCAGAAGCAGGTTTAGGTGTCGCAAGCTTACTCAAAACAGAAGGTGAATCAAGTGCAGAGCTAGATGGCAGTTCCTTACCTCCCCTCGTAGTTGAGGGATAAATTTTGGATTTTGGATATCTCAAGTAGTTCCGAATGATAAGCAGATATAATCCCGAGTGACTCAAAGAATAGAGCTATGCTCCCCGGCAACGACACCAGAAAATAGTCTTAATAACCCACAAGTATAGGGGATCGCAACAGTTTTCGAGGGTAGAGTATTCAACCCAAATTTATTGATTCGACACAAGGGGAGCCAAAGAATATTCTCAAGTATTAGTAGCTGAGTTGTCAATTCAACCACACCTGGAAACTTAATATTTGCAGCAAAGTATTTAGTAGCAAAGCAATATGATAGTAGTGGTAACGGTAGCAAAAGTAATATTTTTGTTGTTTTGTAGTGATGATAACAATAGCAACGGAAAAGTAAATAAGCGAAGAACGATATATGGAAAGCTCGTAGGTAATGGATCGGTGATAGAGAATTATGCCGGATGCGGTTCATCATGTAACAATCATAACCTAGGGTGACACAGAACTAGCTCCAATTCATCAATGTAATGTAGGCATGTATTCCGAATATAGTCATACGTGCTTATGGAAAAGAACTTGCATGACATCTTTTGTCCTACCCTCCCGTGGCAGCAGGGTCCTAGCGGAAACTAAGGGATATTAAGGCCTCCTTTTAATAGAGTACCGGACCAAAGCATTAACACATAGTGAATACATGAACTCCTCAAACTACGGTCATCACCGGGAGTGGTCCCGATTATTGTCACTTCGGGGTTGCCGGATCATAACACATAGTAGGTGACTATAGAGTTGCAAGATAGGATCAAGAACTCTCATATAGTCATGAAAACATAATAGGTTCAGATCTGAAATCATGGCACTCGGGCCCTAGTGACAAGAATTAAGCATAGCAAAGTCATAGCAACATCAATCTCAGAACATAGTGGATACTAGGGATCAAACCCTAACAAAACTAACTCGATTACATGATAAATCTCATCCAACCCATCACCGTCCAGCTAGCCTACGATGGAATTACTCACGCACGACGGTGAGCATCATGAAATTGGTGATGGAGGATGGTTGATGATGATAATGGCGACGGATTCCCCTCTCCGGACCCCCGAACGGACTCCAGATCAGCCCTCCCGAGAGAGTTTAGGGCCTGGCGGCGGCTCCGTATTGTAAAACGCGATGAGTCCTTCTCCCTATTTTTTCTCCTCGAACATGAATATATGGAGTCAAGATGGACGTGGTGGAGCTCCAGGGGGCCCACGAGGCAGGGGGCGCGCCCCCACCCTCGTTGCTAGGGTGTGGGCCCCCTAGCCTTGATTATTTGCCAGTATTTTTATTATTTCCAAAAATAATCTACGTGGAGTTTCAGGTCATTCCAAGAACTTTTGTTTCTGCACATAAATAACACCATGGCAATTCTGCTGAAAACAGCATCAGTCTGGTTAGTTTCATTCAAATCATGCAAGTTAGAGTCCAAAACAAGGGCAAAAGTGTTTGGAAAAGTAGATACAACACACACGTATCAAGGCGCAAGGCCATTGATGAGGAAGTGGCCTAGCTTTTGGCAGCCGGGTTTATCATTGAAGTTTTTCATCCTGAGTGGTTTGCTAATCCAGTGCTGGTACTCAAAAAGAACGGCACTTGGCGAATGTGTGTGGATTACACGGACTTAAATAAGGCTTGTCCGGCTGATCCGTTCACTCTCCCTCAATTGATCAAATCATTGATGCTATGACGGGTTGTGAGCGTTTGAGTTTTTTGGATGCTTATTCTGGTTATCATCAAATCAAGATGGCAGTTAAGGACCAGGAGAAGACAACTTTCATTACTCCATTTGGAGCATTCTACTGTGTGTCTATGCCTTCTGGGCTCAAGAGCGCCCAGGCGACTTATCAGCGGTGTGTACAAAATTGCCTTCACAATCAGATTGGGCGCGATGTTCATGCTTATGTAGATGACATTGCGGTGAAGTCAAGAGAGAAAGAGACCTTGATTGAGGATTTGAAAGATACATTTGACAATCTCCGGGTCTACAAGATGATGCTTAACCCGGCCAAATGTGTCTTTGGTGTGCCAGCAGGCAAGCTCTTGGGATTTCTGGTTTCTAACATAGGTATTGAAGCTAACCCGGAGAAGATCAAAGCCATTACTTCATTGGCTAAGCCGGCGTGTGTTAATGATGTTCAACGTCTGGCGGGTAGTATTGTGGCTCTGAGCCGGTTCATAAGCCGGCTGGGGGAGAAGGCTATTCCTCTTCATCAGATGATGAAGAAGACATATCACTTTGTTTGGAGTGATGATGCTAATCAAGCGTTTGAGGATCTGAAGAAACAGCTGGCTGAGCCGCCCATGCTTGCTGCCCCTGTTGATAAAGAGCCTTTGTTGTTATATGTGGCTGCTAATAGCCGGGCCGTCAGTGTAGCCATTGTGGTGGAAAGGAAGGAGGCAGGCAAAGAATATCTGGTTCAATGGCCGGTTTATTATATTAGTGAGGTGATTATCGAGTGCAAACAGAGATATCCACACTGGCAGGAGCTTGTATATGGGCTTTTTATGGCAAGCGGGAAGCTTAAGCAATATTTTCAAGGTCATCCTATCATTGTGGTAAGTTCTGCTCCTTTAGGAGATACCATTCAAAATAGAGAAGCCACAAGCTGGGTTGCTAAATGGGCCATTGAGCTCGGTCCTCACGGTTTAAAGTATGTGCCACGCACGGCCATCAAGTCCCAAGCACTGGTGGATTTCATAAATGATTGGACAGAGTTGTAGGCGCCTGAGGAAAAGCCGGATAACACATATTGGACTATTCACTTTGATGGATCCAGACAGCTGGAGGGCTCTGGGGCTGGAGTTGTTTTGACTTCCCCACGAGGTGACAAGTTTTCCTATGTTCTTCGGTTAATGTCCCCCTGTACTAACAATGCAGCAGAGTATGAGTCCTTACTCCATGGTCTTCGGATGGCTAAGGAGATGAGCTTAAGTCGGGTGAGGTGCTTTGGCGATTCAGATCTGGTGGCTCAGCAAGTTTCTGGCACTTGGGATTCCAAGGATCCTCTTATGGCGGCTTATCGCCGGGAGGTTGATGCTATTGCATGTCATTTCAAGGGTTACCAAGTTGAACATATTGATCTTTGGAAGAACGAGGCGGCTGATACCTTAAGCCGGCTAGGATCTCAGTGTAAGCCAGTGTCGCCCAATACGTTATTGGATATTCTTCTTAACCCGTCTCTGAAAGTGCCTACAGAGGAGGACCTTGTTGTTCCTGACCCGGAAGCACAATTGGTGGCAGCTCTCCATGCTATTCCTGATTGGACGGTTCCGTATTTGGCTTACATGACCCGGGGTGAGTTGCCAGAGGATGAGGTCTTGGCCACACAGGTAGCCCGGCGGTCTAAGTTAATGACGATTGTCAATGGAGAGTTGCACCATCGCAGCGTTACAGGAGCGTTTCAACATTGCGTCTCTCCTGAAGAAGGCTGTGAGATTTTACGAGAAATCCATGAAGGAGATTGTGGTCATCACTGAGGGAGTCTGGGATTAGGGGGTCTCCGGACAGCCGGACTATATCCTTTGGCCGGACTGTTGGACTATGAAGATACAAGATTGAAGACTTCGTCCCATGTCCGGATGGGACTCTACTTGGCATGGAAGGCAAGCTAGGCAATACAGATATGTATATCTCCTCCTTTGTAACCGACCTTGTGTAACCCTAGCCCCCTCCGGTGTCTATATAAACCGGAGGGTTTTAGTCCGTAGGACAACAGACAATCATACCATAGGCTAGCTTCTAGGGTTTAGCCTCTCAGATCTCGTGGTAGATCAACTCTTGTACTACTCATATTATCAAGAATAATCAAGGAGGACGTAGGGTTTTACCTCCATCAAGAGGGCCCGAACCTGGGCAAAACATCGTGTCCCTAGCCTCCTGTTACCATCCGCCTTAGATGCACAGTTCGGGACCCCCTACCCGAGATCCGCCGGTTTTGACACCGACATTGGTGCTTTCATTGAGAGTTCCTCTATGTCGTCGCCATTAGGCTTGATGGCTCCTTCGATCATCGATAGCGATGCAGTCCAGGGTGAGACTTTTCTCCCCGGATGGATCTTTGTGTTCGGCGGCTTCGCACTGCGGGCCAACTCGCTTGGCCATCTGGAGCAGATCGAGAGTTACACCCCTGGCCACCAAGTCAGGTTTGGAAGCTTAAACTACACGGCCGTTGTCCGCGGAGACTTGATCTTCGACGGATTCGAGCCCCTGCCGTGTGTGCCACATGGTCACGATGAGTATGATTTAGCTCTACCATCAGACAGTGTTCAGGAGATCGCACCGGCAACCGCTCCGACCCTCAATTCGGAACTAGCTGCGCCATCCATGGACGGGTGGATAGACCCCGCCACGGAGGCCGCACTCTCATCGACGATCGAGCCGAGTATCGACCTTACCCTTCACGAGAGCCGTGATGCCGAACTACCGGATTCCTCCCCGGCCACGGACTCCCAACCGCCTGCGCCCGTGCCTATCGAATCTGATTGGGCGCCGATCATGGAGTTTACATCCGCGGATATCTTTCAGCACTCGCCCTTCGGCGACATACTGAACTCATTGAGGTCTTTCTCCTTGTCAGGAGAGTCCTGGCCGAACTATGTTCGGCAGGATTGGGATGAGGATTACAAAGAAATTCGCCGCCCACCCACCACCCACTTAGTAGCCACTGTCGACGATTTGACCGACATGCTCGACCTCGACTCCGGAGACATCAACGGTATAGACGACGATGCAGGAGACGAACAGGAACCACTGCCCACAGGGCACTGGACGCCCACTTCATCATATGATGTATACATGGTGGACACACCCAAAGAAAATGACGACGAGGAACGGAAGGATGCAACGAAGGGTTGTTCCCTCGAGAAGCAGTCAAAGCGGCGGTGTAAGCGCCGCTCCAAATCCCGCCTCGGCAGAAACATTGGTCACACAGACCCAACGATAGAGCAGGGTGAACCATCGCCCGACCAGGGCAACACGGAGAATCAAACCGAAGAACCCGACTCCGTCGAAGATAACAGTCCAGACGATATCACACCGGACAGGCGCCCATAGCAACAGAATGCCCATCAAATGCTTGTTTCCACTACGAGGAGTCCGAAAAAGCAGAAGCAAAGGCTCAGGGCTGCACAAGACACACTCAGAATCAGATGGAGTGAAGTACTCAGCACTGCAGCGAAGTATGACAGTAATTGCCACACCAAGAGCTACCCAAAGCAAAAGTTGCTACCTGAATTCGACGAGGAGGCCTTAGATCCCCTGCAATTAGAAAAAAAATGGCCATCCGGTCGGATAGATGACCTTGCGGCCAATATAGAGTGGCAAACGACTCCGCACATAAGCCAGTACGCGATCCACGCGAGGGCTCTCATCAAAAGGATGGCGCAACCAGATCCATATACGGGCCACGCAAGCACGCTCCAGTATGCAATACAACACAACAAACATCCGAACACCATGGTACACCCAAATACAGGGGTGCCGCACACCCCCTATGTTTCACCGATGAGGTGCTGGACCATGAATTTCCATAGGGATTCAAACCCGTAAACATAGAGGCGTACGACGGAACAACAGACCCTGGGGTCTGGATTGAGGACTATATCCTCCATACCCACATGGCTTGAGGAGACGATCTCCACACCATCAAGTACTTACCCCTCAAGCTCAAAGGGCCAGCTCGGCACTGACTTAAAAGCCTCCCCGAAAACTCCATTAGCTGGGAAGAGCTCAAAGACGTCTTTCAGGCAAATTTTCAAGGGACCTATGTCCGACCACCGGATGCAGACGATTTAAGTCACATAACTCAACAGCCTGGAGAGTCAGCCCGAAAGCTTTGGAACAGGTTCCTCACTAAGAAGAACCAAATAGTCGACTGTCCGGACACCGAAGCCCTAGCAGCTTTGAAGCACACGTTCGAGACAAATGGCTCGCCAGACACCTCGGCCAAGAAAAGCCGAGAACAATGGCAGCATTAACAAGCCTCATGACCCGCTTTTGCGTGGGCGAGGACAGCTGGTTAGCCCGATGCAGCACCAACGACCCAAGTACATCCGAAGTTAGGGACGGAAACGGGAAATCACGACGTAGGAAAAACAAGCGCCGGAATAAAGAAGACATCCCGAAGAGCACGGCGGTAAACGCCGGATTCAGAAGCTCTCGGCCAGGTCAGCAAAAGCCGCCCTCCAAAGGCAACAGAGACGAACTGTCCAGCCTAAACAAGATTCTGGACCATGTATGTCAGATCCATAGTACCACCGACAAACCTGCAAATCATACCCATAGAGAATGTTGGGTCTTCAAGCAGTCCGGCAAGCTCAACGCCGAACATAAGGGGCAGGATACCCCAAGCGAAGACGAGGACGAGCCTCGCAAGCAAAGCACTGGGGAACAGAAGAAATTCCCACCTGAAGTCAAAACAGTTAATGTGTTACACGTAATAAAGGGGAGAAACAAAGCGGCACTCCCAGAGACACATGCCCAGGGCCTATCACCGCGGAATTCTGCCACTGGTCGTCCCAACCGATCACTTTTGACCATCGGGATTACTCAGCAAGTGTCCGGCGTGCAGGATGGGCTGCCTTGGTATTAGACCCAATAATTGACGGATACCACTTCACACGAGTTCTGATGGACGGCGACATCAGTTTAAATCTGATATATCAGGACACAGTACGCAACATGGGGATAGACCCAACAAAAATTAGCCATAGCAATACTTCCTTTAAAGGAGTAATGCCAGGCCTAGAAGCCCATTGCACGGGCTCCCTGCTACTAGAGGTTATATTCGGCTTTCCCGATAACTTCCGCAATGAAAAGTTAACCTTCCACATCGCTCCGTTCCAAAGTGGCTATCAAGCTCTACTCGGATGCGAAGCTTTTGCTCACTTTAACGCAATACCGCACTACGCTTCTCTTAGGCTTAAGATGCCCGGTCCATGCGGCATCATTACGGTAAATGGAAATACTGAGCACTCCTTGCGCGCGGAAGACCGTGCGGCTGCCTTGGTGGCCGCACGCTAAACAGCCTCACTAACCGAAGCATCTGACAGGTCGTTAAGACCACAGACGCGGTTAGACGAGTTGGGCGCAGTTATATGTAATTGATACAAGTTTGATGGCTATACCCCTATTACAATACAAGGGGCTCAACGCGCGTAAACAAGTGGCAATTAGGCTCAACTTTTCTCATCTTGAACTGTACATATTTTCTTTAGTACAACCTACCTTTTTGCACGACAACTTTTCAACTAAGTTCCTCTCTTTTACAGATGACCATCGTGCTACACCCGTCCAGGATATGGCACAACGGAGACACAGACGCAGACCTGCAGCAGGATTCTTTTTAGATTAAGACCCTACGTAAACCTTTTTTACTGTCTCTTGTTGATACACATCCCCTGAATTCTCAGTACAATTGAGAAGGATGCTGACGTATTGGCATCTGGCCACGTCAGAATATGCACGTACCTGGACACCAGGGGCTTATTACAGAGGGCACTGTTTAGGCCCGGTTTACACCATAAAGATCGAATACCTTAGGGAGTGTTCGGCGTCGCGAGTTTGGCCTTATATGCATCAGCTCTGAATCATGTCTTTGGTCAAATGTTGGGTTTGCCCGGCTCCTGTGTTTTGCTGCCTTACATTCCGCTCTATCGGCTAAGGCGGCACCAGGAGAACTACTGCGATTGTGCCCTGGTTCATCCGGACGAGCACCTCAGTAGAGAAAGCCGAAAACTGACTATCATGATATAGCGTGAGACTGGTCAACCACTCGATGACCTACCAGAATCTTCGGGATTCCTCTGCCTTAAAGAAGGACCGTTTCCCGGCCAGGCATGTACGCACCCCGAATTCGGATGAGTGCGGAGCCACCAGGGGCTATATAGTAGCCCCACTGTCAAACTCCTCTGGCTAAGTGAAAGTGTTAAAGCATTATAGTCTGGTTGCCAAGTTCGCTGCGCTATCACCTCCTTAATGGACCAAGACATTGGATCAAGTGTGAACATGTGTCTTCTGCGAACACCCCCGCATTATATGCGTGGGGGCTGAAGCCGACGACTGCAATCTTCCAGGTTATATACATATATACATAAACGGCCGCACAGGAGGCATCTTAATACTTTTGGGCAAAAGTATAAATACAGCCTTGATAAACTTAATAAAATATTGTTTTTACAATGGGAATACATGTCATTCAAACATAATATTCTTCGAGCACCGGGCCTCTATCGAACGAGCGCCTTCAAGAACTTCTTCAAAATAGTGCTCTGCGGCCACTCGGCCTATCGTCGAGCCCTGCGTCGCGACAGTGGTGGCATCCATCTCCACCCAGTATGTTTTGACATGGGCAAGGGCCATCCGTGAGCCTTCTATGCACGCCGACCTCTTCATCGCATTAATGCGCGGCACCGCACCAAGGAACTGTTGCACCAAACTAAAATAGCTATCCAGCTTTGGCCTTTCCGACCACAGATGATCCACAACAGACCTCATGGCGACTCCGGACAATCTATTCAGCTCGGCCCATTCGACAAGCCGATCAGTCAATGGAAGCGGACGCTCAGGAACAGTAAACTATGACCAGAATAGCTTGTCCACTTCACGATCTGTTTGATCTCGGAAGTATTCGGCCACATCGACAGCACTCGCCGCCAAGTCCAGATATGCGTCCGCCAAACTCCACAGCCGGTCCAGAGGGGCATACTGAGAATCTCCAAACTTCCTCCGCAGCATGAAGGGTTTCCCAGCCGTGATATCCACGGCTTGACGCAGCTCCTCCTTCTTCGCTCTCATCGCAGAGCAGGTGTCTTTGGTCGCCATCGTGGCCTTTTCCAGGTCCGTCGCCTTCGCCCGGTTTTCTTCTTCAAGAAGCTGGCAACGGTCCGCGGTGTCTTTTAACTTTATAGCCATCTTGGCCATTTTCTCTTTGCTCTCGCAATGCGCGGCCTTCTTGGCTCTTAACTCTTCGGCCGCCTTTAAAGCGGCCGCATTACTACTCCTTGCTTGCTCCTTGGCTCGGGCAAGCTCCGCCCGAAGGGCCTCCATGGTGGCAGCTCCATCTGCAGTCACAACATATTAAAGATACTGGCATCATGCTGCTCTTATTATGTGACGATCACCAGAAAAATCACTCACCCTGTGCCTCGTCAAGCCGCTTGTTGACAAGCACAATGTCAGCATCTGCCGCATCCAATTGCCGCTTTAGTCCGGCAAACCCATCAGTCCGGCTAGCCACCGGAGCTTCAACCACCTGCACATAAAGGCGGTCTGGTCATTACCTGGGACTACGATCCTCTGTTCGCCTCCGTTCTCGACGACAACCAGAGTCTCAGGGGCTACTATCTACACAGGGCACACCTTAAAATGTGCGGTACTGTCAAAAATGTACATCATTTCACGTACCTCAAAACCCGTCAGTAGACTCATAAAGGCTTCATGCAACCCGCTTTCGGCGGACAAAATCCTTTCAATCACCGTACCCATCAACATACGGTGCTCTTCTGAGATAGTCGCTCGGTCTTGCAGATCCCTCAGTACGTCCGACCGCATACCAGACGATGCCGGACTCTTTCGGTGGCTCTCTTCAAGAGCCGGTTACTGGGGACTTCAGGTGGCCATAGGATTATCTTCTGGCCTCGCCGGATCGGGAGAGACCCTCCGTGACGACACTTCAAGGTCGCCCGCTTCTTTGGCTGGGGAGTCCGGGGGAGGCGTTTCTCTCTCCATCATCTCCGGAAGAAGGTCCCCCGAAGACGAGCTCTGCTGGGAAGGGCTAAGATCCGAACTGGAAGATAAATGCTTCGGTTATTTTCCTCAGAAGTAGGATACCTTCACTATTAAGTACCTTTTGATTACTTACAGCTCGTTAAAGGGCTGATCCCCGCGGGGACATTGTGCGGCAAGAGCACCCTCCAAGGTAGGACCCTCTGGTGGAGATTTCTTCTCCCGTTTGGAAACCTTGGTTTCCGGATCTTCAGGGGTAGTCCTCTTCCTTCCCTGGGACAAGAGAATGTCAGATTCTTCCCCTGGGTTGTCCTCCCTCATGGAGGCGCTCGTTCCCTCGATTTGAATCGGTAGCAGTGGAGGCCCGCTTTCGCCCTCTTTATTCCCTCCTTCATATTCCTTTGAGGGCACCAGGCAAGGTGCTAGCTCGAGCATCTTTTCCAGCACCGGATTGTCCAAGCCTTCAGGAAGGGGGGCCGAACACCGGATCATCTTCGCCTTTGTTACCCAGTCCTGGTCAAAGAGCGATTCTTCAGAATGATGTCATGATAAAGAAAAAGGACAGTGTGTTCGGCCATGGGATTACTTACTTGGGCCGCGGTGCGGTTGCTACTTAGGCCCACATCCTCGGTAGTGTCCGAACACTCTATTTGGGGTCCGAAGAACGATTTGTACATCTCCTCATGCGTCATGCCGAGGAAATTCTGAATAGTGTGTGGTCCTTCCAGGTTGAATTCCCACATGCGGAGGGGCCGGCGTTTGCAAGGCTGGACTCGACGAACAAGCATGACTTGGATTACCATAACCAGACTAAAATCTCCCTCAAAGAGATCTCGGATGTGGCTCTGCAGTATGGGCACGTCCTTGGCCGGGCCCCAGCTCAGCCCCTTGCTGATCCATGGCATCAGCTGTGGTGGAGGGCCCGAGTGGAAGGTGGGGGCAGCTACCCACTTGGCACTTCGGGGAGCTGTGACGTAAAACCACTCCCGTTGCCACAATTCGGATACCTCTAGAGAGGAGCCCTTCGGCCATGGAGCGCCAGCAATTTTGCTTATTAGAGCACCTCCGCATGCTGCGTACTGCCCCTCGACCATCTTCGGCTTCACGTCAAAGGTCTTGAGCCACAGGCCGAAGTGAGGGGTAATGCGGAGGAAGGCCTCACAAACGACAATAAATGACGAGATGTGAAGGAGGGAATCCGGGGCTAGGTCGTGAAAATCCAACCTGTAATAGAACATAAGACCCCTGACAAAGGGATACAGAGCAAGTCCTAGTCCTCAGAGGAAGTGGGAGATGGACACAACGCTCTTGTTGGGTTCGGGAGTAGGGATGACGTGCCCTCCGGCGGGCAGCCTATGCGAAATTTTGGCGGTCAGGTATCTGGCCTCCCTTAACTTCTTGATATCCTCCTCCGTGACGGAGGAAGGCATCCACCGGCCTTGAAGGCTGGATCCAAACATGATTGAAGGTCCAAAGCACCTGACCCAGGCTTTGGGTGTTAGAACTCAAGGCGGGGGAAGGATTCGATTGAGCACGGGAAGGAAGATGTAAAAGCCTTGTCCCTTTATAAAGAGGGTGAATATCAAGCGTCCTTCTCGTGGCCGTTTGGGACTTGCCTAAAATCTAGGAGTCCTAGGCACGGTTGGGTTACCCACGTCCGTATTAATGAGAATCCCGTAATAAGGGGAACACGATCTCTGCTTTGACAAGACGTGTCAAGAAACCGCCTCGCGTTATGTGCGGGGCTGGTTAAGGAAAAATGGTTCGAATAATTACCGGGCCATGGCATGATGTCATGCCGCCAAAACGTGTCAGCAGATTGGATTTGTGGAAATATTATTCTCTCTACGGTGGTATGTGGAACTTATTTTGCAGGGTCGGACACTATCTTTGTATTCAAATTCTTCCGTGGTGTATTCGGAGGAGGAACCCACCTTGCAATGCCGAAGACAACACTGCGTGCCGGACTCATCGTCATTGAAGCCTAGTTCAGGGGCTACTGAGGGAGTCCGGGATTAGGTGGTCTCCGGACTATATCCTTTGGCCGGACTGTTGGACTATGAAGATACAAGATTGAAGACTTCGTCCCGTGTCCGGATGGGACTCTACTTGGCGTGGAAGGCAAGCTAGGCAATATGGATATGTATATATCCTCCTTTGTAACCAACCTTGCGTAAGCCTAGCCCCCTCTGGTGTCTATATAAACCGGAGGGTTTTAGTCCGTAGGACAACAGACAATCATACCATAGGCTAGCTTCTAGGGTTTAGCCTCTCCGATCTCGTGGTAGATCAACTCTTGTACTACTCATATTATCAAGAATAATCAAGCAGGACGTAGGGTTTTACCTCCATCAAGAGGGCCCGAACCTGGGTAAAACATCGTGTCCCCAGCCTCCTGTTACCATCCGCCTTAGACGCATAGTTTGGGACCCCCTACCCGAGATCCACCGGTTTTGACACCGACAATCACGCCGGCTCTAAATCCCTGGTAGCCAAGGCTTTCCGTCATGGGTTTTATTGGTTAATGGCTCATGCTGATGCTGGGGATTTGGTAAGCAGATGTGACGGCTGTCAGAAATTTGCACGACGAGCTCATGTGTTGGCTCAAGAATTGAGGATGATTCCAATTACTTGGCCATTTGCAACTTGGGGGCTTGATATGGTTGGGCCTTTCAAAAGGTCCAAGGATAAGAAGACCCACCTCTTGGTGGCAGTTGATAAGTTTACTAAGTGGATTGAAGCAGAGCCGGTTAGTAAATGTGATGCGGCAACGGCGGTTCAATTCGTGAAGAAGGTGATCTTCTATTTTGGCTTTCCGCACAGCATCATAACAGATAATGGAACTAATCTTTGTAAAGGTGCTATGGAAGAATTTTGTCAACGGGAGCACATCCGGCTTGATGTTTCCTCTGTAGCTCACCCTCAATCCAATGGACAGACAGAATGAGCAAATCAGGAGATTCTGCGAGGTATCAAGCCCCGGCTTATGGTTCCTTTATAGAGAAGCCGGGTTGTTGGGTGGAGGAGTTACCCTCAGTGTTATGGAGCATCAACATGACCCCCAACAGATCTACGGGTTACACACCTTTCTTCATGCTTTATGGGGCAGAGGCGGTTCTCCCTAGTGACATCCGTCACGATTCACCCCAGGTGGCGGCTTATGTTGAGGCTGACAATGAAAAAGCGCGTCAAGACGCACTTGACTTATTGGATGAGGAGCGTGACCTCGCGGCGGCTTGTTCGGCGATTTACCAGCAAGACCCACGGCATTATCCCAGCCGCCGGGTCAATACCAAAACCTCTCAAGAAGGCGACTTAGTGCTCCGGCTCATCCAAGATCAGGTAGATATGCACAAGTTATCACCACCTTGGGAAGGACCTTTTGTGGTCAGCAAGAACTTACATAATGGGTCATACTACCTTATCAACGTTCGAGACAACAAGGACTCACACACATCGGAGGAGGAGACTCGTCGGCCGTGGAACATTGCTCACCTTCGGCCCTACTATACTTGAGCCTCCGGCTCTCATGATGTACATAGTTATCTGATGTATATATTATAAGTAGTATAATAAAGACGACATCCCTGACAATACAGGGCCTCTATCATTTCACTTTTTCAAAGCTGAGTCTTTATCATCATTTAAGAGGCTTGATGCCCACAATTTCAAGAACCAAAGAGAGTTGGATGCACATCACAGCTCAAACATAGGTCCCTGATGATCATTTGGGGCTTCCTGCTCATCGAGCATAGCTGTCGGTACCCTCTTGATCGGCGCAATGCCAAAGTTCATGTGATCACTTGGGGGCTTCCTGCTCATCGAGCATAGCTGTTGGTACCCTCTTGATCGGCGCAAGGCCAAAAGTTTATATGGTCACTTGGGGGCTTCCTGTTCAAACATAGGTGTATTCACCAAAGAGAACATAGATGTCGGTACCCTTTTGATCGGCTCAATGCCACGCTTGTAAGTATGTCACTTGGGGTCTTCCTGTTCAAACATAGGCGTATTCGACCAAAGAGAACATAGCGTTACTACCCTCTTGACCAGGTTTGTTCAAACATAGGCGTATTTGACCGAAGAGAACAAACTCTGACTGGGTCGTCCTACCTGTAACACCATCTGCTTCAACTCCATCAGGTCATCCTGATTGACCCGCCGAACTCTTAACGATCAGTCTTTACAACGTATTCGACCAAGATCTAAGCTCAGTTAAGGTTCAAACGGCGGCTTGTCATGCGAGACTACGGTTTACAGTGTCAGATGGATCCAGGCTTCATAAGCTGCCTTCCTTGAAACTTGGATAAATTGGCCCATGATACTGTTACTCTGGCCCCGCGTACTCCTCGTAAGTCTTTGAGCAAGACCAGACTTATCTAGGGTTCAAATGTCGATTGGGCACACTGTGAGTCAGGATCACGGCAGCACGAACAATCTAGTGGCTCCGGCTAGTTTCATTGAAGAAGACACTTTAATTTGATAGTCTACAAAAGCCTTGAATTTCTTTTGATTTCTTATTCGTATTTGAGTTTTTCGCTGCCTTCCGGTTTTTTATAAGTCGGACCCAACTGCCCTATTTACGGCTCACATTGGAAGCACGCTTTGGGTTTATACAACCTGTCGGGAGGACAGACTCTAAATCGCCAAAGCGGAATGAATACCTTGGTTGAAGTTATAGTTCTAACACCTCTAAATTGCACGAAGCTAATAAGCCGCCAGTTTAAGTATATATCACAAGTATGTTGTTTTCCTTAGCAGTTATCAGACCGGCCCTGTTATGGACTATTCATCCCTAGCGGCTTTCATTGGGTATCATGACCCGCCCGGCGGTAAGCCGCCAGGGCCCTTGTGTTTTCTTTGTGTGCAGGATCATAATAATTCAAATCTGCATAAGTCAAAGACTATCATACAAAGAGTGGTTTTTTAAACCGGTGGATCATCAGTGTTATGGAAAACAGAAAAACGTGCATGATGGCACGACCATTTCAAGTTTTAACTACCCTATTACATAGATCCATGAGCCAACATGAGGTCAAGTGTTTTGTCAAAGCTTAAGTCTTTAAACCGCCTGGTGGTTCACTCTTCTTGATCTTGCTGATGGGAGGCCTTCAATTCATCCCTTGCCGGTTCTTCTTCCTCCTCCACTGTCTGGGAGTTTGGTTTGGACTAGTCAAAGCCACGCAAGGCGAAGAATTCAGCTTCGTCGCCAATCAGATTGGATGGGTCAATATCAGGGGCGAAAGTGTGCTGATGAACTGGCGGAATTAAGTCCATCACTTTGTACGCAGGTGTATGCATCTTCTGATTATCTGCATCGTAAGCCGATTGATATTTGGAAAGATTGGTCTCTTCAGCGATGACTGTTGCATGAGGACGAATCTCTTTGACACAGGCGGCAAAGTCTTGCTGATCGAAAGAGGTTCCATCTTCCTTTAAGCTAGGATACCCACTAGCCACATCTGCCCGGTCTAATTCCGGTACCCACGCTTTGGCACGGCTCAAGGCCGTCACAGTGTCGGCTCTTGCACAAGACCGCTTTATCTCTTGGATTCTGGTGGGCATGATGGATAATTTCTTCAGCACATAGCTTAACAGATTGGGTCCTTGATTAGCAGGGGAGATGGTAGCCAATGTACATTGAGCACCAGTATATAATTGCTCAACAAGAGTATAAACCGCCTTGAGCTTCACAAGTGTGTCTTGGCTAAGGTTGCTGCTCCTGGGACCTGAGTAAGTTACAGATTGGTTAAATGGCGGCTTACATTAAGGCGACAAGTACTCTCTTTGGATGAATAACAAGGCAACTCACCAAAAATAGCAGAAACCATCTGAGACACACGGTGTTTTAAGCCGGAGAGCTCAGTGGTCACCTCCTGAAGAGTTGTTTCTGCTTTCTCGGCCCGCTGCGTTAAGGCAGTCTTTTCTTCAACCCAAGTCTTTCTCTCCGCCTCAAATCTGGTCTTCAACTTTTCTGATTCAGTCACACTAAACTGGAATTTCGACTCAGCCTTCCGGGTTTCATTTTCTTGAGCCGCCAGCCGGGTCTTGGCATCGTTCAGTTGAGATTCCAGTTCAGCAGTCGCGGCCTGCATACGACATAGATTTATCAAACATATTTCATGGCGGATTACAACAATATAAGTCCCAAGTCCTTTGCAAGCAACAACACTTGGCACTTGGGGGCTAATGTCTGTCAAAATAATTTTTCAAAGAAACGACTCTTATGAATAAAGTCCCAAGCACTTTGCAAGCAACACTACTTGGCACTTGGGGGCTAATGCATATTGCTTGTATCTTAATAATAATGAGCCGGATGTGCTGTAAACAATCTCAGCCGACTGATGGGGGCTATGTAATTAAGCTCTACTCTTTTGCATAGTGATCAATAGGACCGGCTCATTCATACTGATTAAACCGGCCCTTGGGGACTACGAATGCAAAATTACGCTATTTCAGCATCCGGTTTAGTTTTAAACCAGACTTGGAGGGAGTCTAGGACAGAAGTTTATGATTCTTCTAAGTCTACAGATTATTCATCCTTATCATAAATCAGAAGACTTGGGGGCTAGCAGGATATACATAACTTATGTAAGCCAGATGACATACCTCATACTTCTGGTGCATTTGTTTCACCATATTTATCTCAAGGTCGCGACTGGAATGAACTTGGTTAAGATAACCAGAGAATACGTCATTGAAAGACAGTTGATAATAATTAGCGATGTCAAGCTTCAATTTCCACTTCTCAATGAACTCATTATTTGCGGAGTGTTTGGCCAAGACAGTTGGACGTACTGGTTCTTGAAAGTCGGTGCCAGTAATCATAACGTCTTCACCATGCTCTTCTGGCAGCTTAAATGGGTTGGATGACTCGGTGGGCGCAGGATTGACATCCGTGCGGTCACAGGAAAGGTCAGGAATTTCAGGTACAGGGCCAGAGACAAAATCTTCCGGCTGTTTGTCAGAAACTTCAGGCGTAGAAACTTGTTGCTCCGGCTCAACAACTTCAGGCACCTCAGCTGGCTTGATAACTTTCGCCTTCTTGTTAGGTTTTTCTTGACCACTACACGGTTTATGACAAGTTAGTACAAGTTTAAGAGTATAAAGAGGTACAGAATAAAATTAATTGTCATTACCCAGGAGCAGTTTTAAAAGCCGGCAGCTCAGTTTGCGATGAGTCGCCAGAGGAAGAATGGGCAAGCTCCTGGTCAGTTGGTTCAACAGAGTTAGGAGGAAGGAAGATAAGGCCCGCGACGAGTGGAAAGAGTTTAAAATTAAAAAGAAACTCATTTCAATGTTTTCGAGGAGCAGGGATGTTTGGTAAGCTGGAGGACATCTCGTCACCTTCACTGGTCCGGGTCTAACGGCGACTCTCGTGTTGCTTTCATTTCAAAAGAAAGTGAGGATCTATATAAGCCAAGGGGTGTGAAAACCTTACTTTCCGGGTTACTTGCCGAAGTTTCTGCCTTGGCAAAGATTCTAAGTCGGAGGAAATAGTAGTTACCTCTTCTTCAATTGCTTGGCTGGCTCCCGTGTCATCCTGGTAATAGTCAGTGTCAATAAGTTGGTTGAAAAACAAGCCAAGAGAGTCAAGGGCTACCTCCGACTCAGAAGTATTATCCAGCTTAAACATGTCAGAGGCGCTTGATTTCTTCTTAGGTTTCTTGATGGTCTTTCTGGCGGCTTTCGCGGCAACCCTAGCCTTTTTGGCGGCTTCGTGATCATATTTTGCCTTCCAGAAGTCAGACTTATCCTGCGAAAGAGTAACATACTTGAGCTCACATAATATTTGGACGAAGCGATAAAGTAAGGGAAATCAAGAGACTTACATCTGGCGGCGGGTTAAGCTTGCAGAAAGGGTTCAGACCCACTTTGCTGCAGTCTTCGAATTTAATTTACAAGGGTTGTTGCCATTTCAACAATGCCCTCTTCAGTCAGACGCAGAGAGATATGGCGTAATGGATCGTCTTTTGCTTTGGTATAAGTACACATCAAGCCAGATCGGCGACTTAAGGGTATGATCCACCAGGCGACCCAGCAGTGGACCAAATCAACTCCAGTTAAACTGTTTCCTAGAAGGGCTTGGACCTTTCTGATAGTAGGTGCGAGTTTCTTCCATTCGGCGGCGGTAAGCTTTTCAGGGAGTTGATGTTTCGGGCCAATACGTTCAGCACGATAACCCGACAATGGATTTTCATCAGCCGGCGAGATATCTTTACAATAGAACCACGTCTGATTCTAGTCCTTAGGTTGACTCGGTAGAGCTGCTTGAGGGAAGATAGCGTATCTTCTGCGTAGAATCGATATTCCACCAAGATCTAAGCTGGGCCCGTTTGTGAACTCATTTTGGCGGTTCAGATAGAAGAATTCCCTGAAAAGCTCGACGCTAGGCTCTTCTTGAAGATATACTTCACAGAAAACTTGAAAGTTACAGATGTTTGACACGGAGTTGGGTCCAATGTCTTGAGGATGGAGTTTGAAGAAGTGCAGAACGTCTCGAAAAAACTTAGAGCCGGGCGGTGAGAAGCCCCAGTTCATGTGATCAGTGAATACAATGACTTCACCGTCCTTTGGCATAGGTCTCTTTTCGCCCGGGTCAGGAGCACAGTAATGCATGACACTCTTCTTTGGCAAATATCCAACTTTGACAAAATCTTTTAAAGTATCCTCAGTGACGATGGAGGGAACCCAGTTACATGTAGTAACTGTCTTTGGCGGCATTGTGAAAGACGGACAACCTAAAGGAAGGGAATAATTTGCCGGCTCAAGTTAGTTGGTGAAATCACGAGTTAACTGTTGTAGTGTATATTCAGAATGGCGGCTTAAGTGAGGACTAATGATATATGGTCAATTGTAAACCCGATATGTAAGCCGCCATGACACATACTGGTATTCAAGATCCAAAAAGAGTAAAATCTACTAAGTATGGGGACAAACAAGTTTTGCAGATCGAAGCTATGAGATTGGATCTGTGGCAGTTCAGCAAAATGAAATAAATTCTAAAAACTACAGAGGCGGCAACAGAAAAGTGGAGGACCTACATTATTTTCAGATCAAAACTATGCGATCTAGCAAGGAGAAGGAGGAGCAGCGATGAACACTGACGAACACCGAAACCCTAAAGGACAGATCCATGAAAAGGAAAAGGGAAGACTTACTGATGCTAGCTGACAGTGGAGAAGTGCCGCGGTGTTTCTGGACTGTTCAGGGGCGATGCAGCAGATGGAGTTGATGAAGGGGACGGAGGTCGACGGTGGCGGAGCTTGTGTGGGCTGGTGCGTCGCGAGGAAGAAGAATACGAGAAGGAGAAGAGAGGAGAATGAGAAAGGGGTGGTTTGACCCTATTTATATGGAAAGGGGTAACAGGCAGGCGCGAAAAACGAGGAGGCCAAATGATGATTATCCAACTGACTAAACGCCTCGATTTTTGGAAGGTCATTAAAGATAAAGATCCGTTAAAGATGACGTCGTGGCGAGTTTTTGAAATTCCTGGAGATGATGTCATGGCGGGTTACAAGGTTTTCATAGCAGATGTAGAAGGATTTTTCTAAGTGTTGAAGATTGACATGAACAAGTTCAAATCAACCTGGGGCCTAATGTTGGGGATATGACTACCAGATATAACCCGCCCAGGAGGGGCCAGGTCAACCACAATGGCGGTTCATCTATATGAAGCCCAAGAATATACAAGATGGCGGTTCACATATAGGCTTGTAAGAGGACCAAGCCCAGAGGCGGCTTAAGGCCCATAAGTATAAACCACCATGTACGTGTAGACTTGTAATATAAGGCATGTAAGATACGTCACCGAGTGCTACCTCTTTTAACACTGCGTTGGTTTTCCCTGAAGAGGAAGGGATGATGCAGCAAAGTAGCGTAAGTATTTCCCTCAGTTTTTGAGAACCAAGGTATCAATCCAGTAGGAGGCTACACGCAAGTCCCTCGTACCTGCACAAACAAATAAATCCTCGCAACCAACGCAAATAGGGGTTGTCAATCCCTATAGGGCCACTTACGAGAGTGAGATCTGATAGATATGATAAAGATAATATTTTTGGTATTTTTATGATAAAGATGCAAAGTAAAATAAAGGCAAAGTAAATAGCAAAGTAAATAACTAAATAGTAGGAGATTGATATGATAAAGATAGACCCGGGGGCCATAGGTTTCACTAGTGGCTTCTCTCAAGAGCATAAGTATTCTACGGTGGGTGAACAAATTACTGTTGAGCAATTGACAGAATTGAGCATAGTTATGAGAATATCTAGGTATGATCATGTATATATGCATCACGTCCGAGACAAGTAGACCGACTCCTGCCTGCATCTACTACTATTACTCCACTCATCGACCGCTATCCAGCATGCATCTAGAGTATTAAGATAAAAACAGAGTAACGCCTTAAGCAAGATGACATGATGTAGAGGGATAGACTCATGCAATATGAAGAAAACCCCATCTCGTTATCCTCGATGGCAACAATACAATACGTGCCTTGCTGCCCTTACTGTCACCGAGAAAGGACACCACAAGATTGAACCCAAAGCTAAGCACTTCTCCCATTGCAAGAAAGATCAATCTAGTAGGCCAAACCAAACTGATAATTCGAAGAGACTTGCAAAGATATCCAATCATACATAAAAGAATTCAGAGAAGATTCAAATATTATTCATAGATAGACTTGATCATAAACTCACAATTCATCAGTCTCAACAAACACACCACAAAAAGAAGATTACACTACAAAAAAATACACTTCCGTGATGATACGTGTTTGTCACAGTAGGTCGCTTTTTTTTGTCATGCATGTACATCCATGACAAATTTATGACAGAATCAAGATAGTCATACCAGTGCTGTCGTAGAAGTGTTCCATGACATTACCAAAATTATCATCACGGAAGTGTCCACTTCCATGACGATAAATCACGCGTCACAGAAGTGCTTTCGTCAAGGGTGACCGACACGTGGCATCCACCGTAACGGAACGCCGTTAAGCTATCGGGTCGGGTTTTGGATCCGATAACCCGTTAACAGCCCCGACCAATGGCAAATTTCCACATGTAAAATTCTTATTGGCCGGACGAAACACGTGTCAGCTCGTTAGTGAGTCAGATAGGCGCCTATGATACGTCGACATGTGGCACAGCCCAACAGAGGCCCATTCCTATGAAAAGGCCGGCCCGTTTGACTTGGTCAAAAGGTGGCGGGCCGGCCCATGTAAAGCCTGTTAACGGCATGTTCGCATATAGCCCATTTATGGCCCGCTAACCCAAGGCCCGTTACGCCCTATTCGAATTTGGCCCAGTAGCGTCATCTGGGCCACCCAATATGATTCCAGCCCGTTTTCACTTCTGGCCTATGTATGGCCCATGACGTCTTTCGGCCCATATGAAGCCCTATGTAACTCTTGGCCTATTAGCGGCCCGTGGTGAAACTGGCTCGTAATGAACAGTGTATCAGTTTACACCCATTAACGGCCCATGGTGAAACTGGCCCGTAATGAACAGTGTATCACTTTATACCCATTAACGGCTCGTTATTCCATTGGGCCGTTTCCAGCCCATGTTATCTTTCGGCCTTCTCAGAGCCCATTTATTCTTGGGCTCATTTCCAGCATTCGTTTACTTACGGCCTGTTGCTCTCATTTTCTGCCTGTGGGCCAAATTCAGCCCATGGTTACAGTCGGCCCGTTTGTGGTCCGTTAATATGTTGGGCCGTTTTCATAGCATCATCAAATATGGCCTATTAACGATGGCCCGTTATGGTCAGCCCATGAACAGGCGATTCCAACTCTAGCCCGTTTATGGCCATAATGCGGCATGTTATTGGCCCATGTTTGGCCATCGATCATACTTCCCGTATAAGGCCCATTGATGATATGGCCCGTAGAAGGCCCATTGTTTCTACGACCCATAGAAGGCCCACTATTTCTATGGCCCGTAGGAGGCCCAGTGTCACTACAGTAAATATTAGCCCATGGTTATTGTGGCCTAGTTTTAAAAAATAGGTTATTGCAGCCACTAGCAAACCGCTGAAAAAGAACTGCAATGACTAGAAGCAAACTAATAAACAAGACAACAAGGAAATAAATAAGCAAGCAACTTACGCTAGGCTATCATGGCTATCACACATATTACATCCACTGGGCATCAAAGTTTGCCACCAGTGCAAATAAACGTGCCGACAAAAGAATATACAAAACTGAGAGCACTTCAGAAGGCACTAGGCCTGGTTAGGTCGCCCCCCCCCCCCAAACAGTTGAAGAAGCTGAGTAGACCTCAGTTGTTTCAACGATAGATGCATCAACACTAGATTTAAGGCATGATGGTGTTGGGGAACATTGCAGAAAACAAAAATTTTCCTACGGTTTCACCAAGATCCATCTATGAGTTCATCTAGCAACGAGTGATCAGATGCATCTACATACCTTTGTAGATCGCGTGCGGAAGCGTTCAAAGAATGGGGATGAGGTAGTCGTACACGACGTGATCCAAATCACCGGAGATCCTAGCACCGAACGGACGGCACCTCCGCGTTCAACACACGTATAGTCAGCGTGACGTCTCCTCCTTCTTGATCCAGCAAGGGGAAAGGAGAGATTGATGAAGATCTAGCAGCACGACGGCGTGGTGGTGGATGCAGGGCGTCACAGAAGCAGGGCTTCGCCTTATACTACGAGAGAGAGAGGTGTAGCAGGGGAGAGGGAGGCGCCAGGACTCAGGGTGCGGCTGCCCCCTCCCTCCCCCTCATATATATAGGCTCCCCTAGGGGGGGGGGGCGCCAGCCCTAGGAGATTGGATCTCCTAGGGGGGCGGCGGCCAGGGCTGGAGTGGCCCCCAAGCCAAGGTGGGGCGCCCCCCCACCCCTAGGGTTTCAACACTAGGCGCATGGGGTGGGCCTAGGGGGCGCACCAGCCCACTATGGGCTGGTTCCCTCCCACTTTGGCCCATGGGGCCCTCCGGGATGGGTGGCCCCACCCAGTGGACCCCCGGGACCCTTCCGATGGTCCCGGTACAATACCGGTGACCCCGAAACTTGTCCCGATGGCCGAAATAGCACTTCCTATATATAATTCTTTACCTCCGAACCATTTCGGAACTCCTCGTGATGTCCGGGATCTCATCCGGGACCCCAAACAACATTCGGGTTACTGCATATACATATCTTCACAACCCTAGCGTCACCGAACCTTAAGTGTGTAGACCCTACGGGTTTGGGAGACAAGCAGACATGACCGAGACGACTCTCCGGTCAATAACCAACAGCGGGATCTGGATACCCATGTTAGCTCCCACATACTCCACGATGATCTCATCGGATGAACCACGATGTCGAGGATTTAAGCAACCCCGTATACAATTCCCTTTGTCAATCGGTATGTTACTTGCCCGAGGTTCGATCGTCGGTATCCCAATACCTTGTTTAATCTCGTTACCGGCAAGTCACTTTACTCGTACCGTAATGCATGATCCCGCGATCAACCACTTGGTCACTTCGAGCTCATTATGATGACGCATTACTGAGTGGGCCCAGTGATACCTCTCCGTCATACGGAGTGACAAATCCCAGTTCGATCCGTGTCAACCCAACAGACACTTTCGGAGATACCTGTAGTGCACCTTTATAGTCACCCAGTTACGTTGTGACGTTTGGTACACCCAAAGCACTCCTACGGTATCCGGGAGTTACACGATCTCATGGTCAAAGGAAAAGATACTTGACATTAGAAAAGCTCTAGCAAACGAACTACACGATCTTGTGCTATGCTTAGGATTGGGTCTTGTCCATCACATCATTCTCCTAATGATGTGATCCCATTATCAATGACATCCAATGTCCATAGCCAGGAAACCATGACTATCTGTTGATCAACGAGCTAGTCAACTAGAGGCTTACTAGGGACATATTATGGTCTATGTATTCACACGTGTATTACGATTTCCGGATAATACAGTTATAGCATGAATAAAGACAATTATCATGAACAAAGAAATATAATAATAATACTTTTATTATTGCCTCTAGGGCATATTTCCAACAGTCTCCCACTTGCACTAGAGTCAATAATCTAGTTACATTGTGATGAATCGAACACCCATAGAGTTCTGGTGTTGATCATGTTTTGCTCGCGAGAGAGGTTTAGTCAACGGATCTGTGACATTCAGATCCGTATGCACTTTGCAAATTTCTATGTCTCGATCTTGAACATTTTCACGAATGGAGTTGAAGCAACGCTTGATGTGCCTGGTCTTCTTGTGAAACCTGGGCTCCTTGGCGAGTGCAATAGCTCCAGTGTTGTCACAGAAGAGTTTGATCGGCCCCGACGCATTGGGTATGACTCCTAGGTCGGTGATGAACTCCTTCACCCAAATTGCTTCATGCGCTGCCTCCGAGGCTGCCATGTACTCCGCTTCACATGTAGATCCCGCCACGACGCTCTGCTTGCAACTGCACCAGCTTACTGCTCCACCATTCAACATATACACGTATCCGGTTTGTGACTTAGAGTCATCCAGATCTGTGTCGAAGCTAGCGTCGACGTAACCCTTTACGACGAGCTCTTCGTCACCTCCATAAACGAGAAACATGTCCTTTGTCCTTTTCAGGTACTTCAGGATATTCTTGACCGCTGTCCAGTGTTCCTTGCCGGGATTACTTTGGTACCTTCCTACCAAACTTACGTCAAGGTTTACATCAGGTCTGGTACACAGCATGGCATACATAATAGATCCTATGGCTGAAGCATAGGGGATGACACTCATCTCTTCTTTATATTTTGCCATGGTCGGGCATTGATCCGAGCTCAATCTCACACCTTGCAAAACAGGCAAGAACCCTTTCTTGGACTGATCCATTTTGAACTTCTTCAAAATCTTATCAAGGTATGTGCTTTGTGAAAGACCTATGAGGCGTCTCGATCTATCCCTATAGATCTTGATGCCTAATATATAAGCAGCTTCTCCAAGGTCCTTCATTGAAAAACTCTTATTCAAGTAGGCCTTAATGCTCTCAAGAGTTCTATATCATTTCCCATCAAAAGTATGTCATCTACATATAATATGAGAAATGCTACAGAGCTCCCACTCACTTTCTTGTAAACGCAGGCTTCTCCATAAGTCTGCATAAACCCAAACGCTTTGATCATCTCATCAAAGCGAATGTTCCAACTCCGAGATGCTTGCACCAGCCCATAAATGGATCGCTGGAGCTTGCATACCTTGTTAGCATTCTTAGGGTCGACAAAACCTTCCGGCTGCATCATATACAGTTCTTCCTTAAGATAACTGTTAAGGAATGCCGTTTTGATGTCCATTTGCCATATCTCATAATCATAGTATGCGGCAATTGCTAACATGATTCGGACGGACTTCAGCTTCGCTACGGGAGAGAACGTCTCATCGTAGTCAACCCCTTGAACTTGCCGATAACCCTTAGCGACAAGTCGAGCTTTATAGATGGTAACATTACCATCCGCGTCCGTCTTCCTTTTAAAGATCCATTTGTTTTCTATCACTCGCCGATCATCGGGCAAGTCTGTCAAAGTCCACACTTTGTTTTCATACATGGATCCTATCTCGGATTTCATGGCTTCAAGCCATTTGTTGGAATCTGGGGCCACCATCGCTTCTTCATAGTTCGAAGGTTCACCGTTGTCTAACAACATGATTTCCAGGACAGGGTTGCCGTACCACTCTGGTGCGGAACGTGTCCTTGTGGACCTACGAAGTTCAGTAGTAACTTGATCTGAAGTTTCATGATCATCATCATTAACCTCCTCTCTAACCGGTGGAGGCACCACAGAAACATTTTCTTGAGCTGCACTACTCTCCGGTTCAAGAGGTAATACTTCATCAAGTTCCACTTTCCTCCCACTTACTTCTTTCGAGAGAAACTCTTTCTCCAGAAAGAGTCCGTTCTTGGCAACAAAGATCTTGCCTTCGGATCTTAGGTAGAAGGTATACCCAATGGTTTCCTTAGGGTATCCTATGAAGACGCATTTTTCCGACTTGGGTTCGAGCTTCTCAGGTTGAAGTTTCTTGACATCAGCATCGCATCCCCAAACTTTTAGAAACGACAGCTTAGGTTTCTTGCCAAACCATAATTCATACGGTGTCGTCTCAACAGATTTAGACGGAGCCCTATTTAAAGTGAATGTAGCTGTCTCTAGAGCGTATCCCCAAAATGATAGCGGTAAATCGGTAAGAGACATCATAGACCGCACCATATCCAATAGAGTGCGATTACGACGTTCGGACACACCGTTACGCTGAGGTGTTCCAGGCGGCGTGAGTTGTGAAACGATTCCACATTTTCTTAAGTGTGTGCCAAATTCGTGACTCAAGTATTCTCCTCCACGATCTGATCGTAGAAACTTGATTTTCCTGTCACGTTGATTCTCAACCTCACTCTGAAATTCCTTGAATTTTTCAAAGGTTTCAGACTTGTGTTTCATTAAGTAGATATACCCATATCTACTCAAGTCATTAGTGAGGGTGAGAACATAACGATAGCCACCGTGAGCCTCAACACTCATTGGACCGCACACATCAGTATGTATGATTTCCAATAAGTTGGCTGCTCGCTCCATTGTTCCTGAGAACGGAGTCTTGGTCATTTTACCCATGAGGCATGGTTCGCACGTGTCAAATGATTCATAATCAAGAGACTCTAAAAGTCCATCAGCATGGAGCTTCTCCATGCGTTTGACACCTATGTGACCAAGGCGGCAGTGCCACAAGTATGTGGGACTATCATTATCAACCTTACATCTTTTGGTATTCACACTATGAATATGTGTAATATTACGTTCGAGATTCATTAAGAATAAACCATTGACCATCGGAGCATGACCATAAAACATATCTCTCATATAAATAGAACAACCATTATTCTCGGATTTAAATGAGTAGCCATCTCGTATTAAACGAGATCCTGATACAATGTTCATGCTCAAACTTGGCACTAAATAACAATTATTGAGGTTTATAACTAATACCGTAGGTAAATGTAGAGGTAGCGTGCCGACGACGATCACATCGACCCTGGAACCATTCCCGACGCGCATCGTCACCTCGTCCTTCGCCAGTCTCCGTTTATTCCGCAGCTCCTGCTGTGAGTTACAAATATGAGCAACGGCACCGGTATCAAATACCCAGGAGTTACTACGAGTACTGGTAAGGTACACATCAATTACATGTATATCAAATATACCTTTGGTGTTGCCGGCCTTCTTGTCCGCTAAGTATATGGGGCAGTTCCGCTTCCAGTGACCCTTCCCTTTGCAATAAAAGCACTCCGTCTCAGGCTTGGGTCCATTCTTTGACTTCTTCCTGGTAGTTTGCTTGCCGGGTGCGGCAACTTCCTTGCCGTCCTTCTTGAAGTTCTTTTTACCCTTGCCCTTCTTGAACTTAGTGGTTTTATTCACCGTCAACACTTGATGTTCCTTCTTGACTTCTACCTCTGCTGATTTCAGCATAGCAAATACTTCAGGAATGGTCTTTTCCATCCCCTGCATATTGAAGTTCATCACAAAGCTCTTGTAGCTTGGTGGAAGCGACTGGAGAATTCTGTCAATGACCGCGTCGTCCGGGAGATTAACTCCCAGCTGAGTCAAGCGGTTATGTAACCCAGACATAGTGAGTATGTGCTCACTGACAGAACTATTTTCCTCCATCTTACAGCTGAAGAATTTGTCGGAGACTTCATATCTCTCGACCCGGGCATGAGCTTGAAAAACCATTTTCAGCTCTTCGAACATCTCATATGCTCCATGTCTCTCAAAACGCTTTTGGAGCCCCGGCTCTAGGCTATAAAGCATGCCGCACTGAACGAGGGAGTAGTCATCGGCACGTGTCTGCCAAGCGTTCATAACGTCTTGGTTCTGTGGGACGGGTGGATCACCTAGCGGTGCTTGTAGGACATAATCTTTCTTGGCAGCTATGAGGATGATCCTCAGGTTCCGGACCTAGTCCGTATAGTTGCTGCCATCGTCTTTCAGCTTGGTTTTCTCTAGGAACGCGTTGAAGTTGAGGACTACGTTGGCCATTTGATCTACAAGACATATTTGCAAAGGATTTAAACTAAGTTCATGATAATTAAGTTCATCTAATCAAATTATTAATGAACTCCCACTCAGATTAGACATCCCTCTAGTCATCTAAGTGTTACACGATCCGAGTCGACTAGGCCGTGTCCGATCATCACATGAGACGGACTACTCATCGTCGGTGAACATCTTCATGTTGATCGTATCTTCCATACGACTCGTGTTCGACCTTTCGGTCTCTATGTTCCGAGGCCATGTGTAACACCCTCGATGCGACTATATCTCCCACGTGTCGAGGCACGACTTAGAGGCATAATCGCATTGAAGGCATATGTCGCAAGTGAGGTAATCTTCACACAACCCATGTAATATAACAAGGGAAAGAGATACATAGTTGGCTTACAATCGCCACTTCACCCAATTACATGAATAAACATTACATCAATCAAATACACTCATGGTCCGACTACGGAACCAAAATAAAAGAAGAACCCCAAATGCGACAAAGGTCCCCGATCGACCCCAACTGGGCTCCACTACTGATCAACTAAAACGAAACAACACAAAGGACAAGATCTTCATTGAGCTCCTCCTGAGCTGGATTGCGTCATCTGCACGGTCTCATCGGCACCTGCAAACTGGTTTTGGAAGTATCTGTGAGCCATAGGGACTCAGCAATCTCGCACCCTCGCGATCAAGACTATTTAAGCTCATGGGTAAGGTAAAGGTATGAGGTGGAGCTGCAGCAAGTGACTAGCATATATGGTGGCTAACATACGCAAATGAGAGCGAGAAGAGACGGCAAAGCACGGTCGGTAAAAGTATGATCAAGAAGTGATCCTAGACTACCTACGTCAAGCATAACTCCAACAACCATGTTCACTTCCCGGACTCCGCCGGAAAGAGACCATCACGGTTACACACGCTGTTGATTCATTTTAATTAAGGTCGACTTCAGGTTTTCTACAACCGGACGTTAACAAATTCCCATCTGCCCATAACCGCGGGCACGGCTTTCGAAAGTTCAAATCCCTGCAGGGGTGTCCCAACTTAGCCCACAACAAGCTCTCACGGTCAACGAAGGAATAGACCTCCACCCGAGACGTTCCGATCAGACTCGGTATCCCGGTACAACAAGACATTTCGACAGGGTAAAACTAAACCAGCAACACCGCCCGATGTGCCGACATCCTGATGGGAGCTGCACATATCTCGTTCTCAGGGCAACACCGGATGAGACATCCTACGAGTAAAACCAGCCCTCAAGTTTCCCCGAGGTGGCCCCGCAGTCTACTCAGTTCGGACCAACACTTAGACAAGCACTGGCCCGGGGGGGTTAAAATAAGATGACCCTCGGGATGCGCGACTCCCAAGGGAAAAAGGCTAGGTGGCGAATGGTAAAACCAATGTTGGGCATTGCTGGAAGAGCTTTACTTAAGGCGAACTGTCAAGGGGTTCCCATAATAGCCCAACCGCGTAAGGGACGCAAAATCCGGGAACATAACACCGATATGACGGAAACTAGGGCGGCAAGAGTGGAACAAAACACCAGGCATAAGGCCGAGCCTTCCACCCTTTACCAAGTATATAGATGCATTAATTAAATAAGATATATAGTGATATCCCAACAAGTAAGTAAATGTTCCAACAAGGAACGGCCTCCAATCTTCACCTGCAACTAGCAACGCTATAAGAGGGGCTGAGCAAAGCGGTAACATAGCCAATCAACGGTTTGCTAGGACATGGTGGGTTAGAGGTTTGACATGGCAACTTGGGAGGCTGACAAGCAAAAGGTAGGCATCGTAGCATTGGCATAGCAATAGCGAGCAAACTAGCATAGCAAAGATAGTAGTGATTTCGAGGGTATGATCATCTTGCCTGAGATCCCGCAAGGAAGAAGAACGAGTCCATGAAGAAGACAAATGGACGTAGACGAACGGATCCTCACAACACGACGTTACCGGAACCAACCCGAAGAAGCAACACCGGAAAGAAGCAAACAATCATGGTAAACAACCACCACATAGACATGGTATGATGCACAAACAAGTATGATGCATGTCCGGTTTAATGATGCATGTCATGGCAAAGTGCACAAGCAATCCTACAAATTAATTGGAGCTCAATATGCATCGGGATGCATATTGACAAAACACCACATCAATTATTTAGTTCTCTCTTGTTTATGTACCCAACAATATTAAATGTTATTAAACAGGGCAAGAGGGTGAAGCAAATGAAAACTACTTATCTAGTCAAAGTTAAATGAGGCCGGAAGCAACGAACAACAATTCCGGAAACTCCCCATGAGCACATTATAAATTTGGTACTGTTCTGCCCTAAACACAATTTTAGAGTTGTTAAACATGCAAGATGATGCCACCATGTTAAACTAGGCAAAATTCTACCCCATTTACATATAAAGATTATTAAAATCCGAGTTACGGCTATTTAGTTATGAATAAAATCATTTTAACATGGCATAGGAGCAAATTAATGCAAAAAACATTTTAAACATTTTAAACATGGGTGAAAGTTGGATATTATTAATCTACACAAAATGCTGAGCAAGTTTCATATATAAATCATTTTAATCCGATGCACGGTTCATGAGTTATTAAATGCATGAACATGAGGGTCTAAACTGTAAAATTGCAACCTCCGGAATAATAGACAAATCGTCCAGACGCTGAAAAAACATCACGGGCCAAATCTGGCTTAGCCCAGCAGCAGGGAAAAAAATAGCAAGAGGAGGGGGCGCTGGGGCGGCTCACCCTGGGCCTCGGCCCGTTAGCAGAGAGGAGGAGGCAGGAGCTGGAGATGGCCTTGGGAGGCGCTGGGCCTTGAGGCGCGGACCGGGACGCGTAGGAGGCAGGCCAGGCGCGGGCGGCGCGCTGGGTCGGACGTAGGGGAGCTGGGCCTGGACGAAGGGGAGTTGGGCCGGACGAAGCTGACAGGCTGGATCTGGCGAAGGGGAGGCGGGCTGTGCGAGGGAGATCTCTTCCCCGACCTCCCGCCGAGGCCGAGGCGACCCATGGTGGCGGCGGCAGAGTCCGGTGATGGCCTGAGGCGGCGGGGCGAGGTAGATCCGGCAGGCGGGCACGGCGGGGCCTGCGGGAATGGACGGATCCGGGCACGGGGAGCCCGGATCTGGCCGTGGTGGTGAAGATCCGGCGACGAACGAGGTGGCGGCGGGGAACTCCGGTGATGACCGGCAAAGGGGCGGCGGCGCTGCGCAGATCCGGCAAGGCAAAGGGGAGGCGGGTGCGCGTGGGCTGCGACGGCGCTGCAGATGGGCTCCGCGGGCCCCTCTCGGGCCTGGCAGGGCCGCGGGAGGTTGGGGGAGGACAGGGGCGACGTGGCGGCTTCCTGGTGGTGGAGGGCGGCGGCTGCGGCGGCGCTGGCCGCACAGGCGGCGCCAAGTGGCGGAGGCGATGTGGTCGGGCGCGGAAAACGAGGCAGAGGGGAGAGGATTAGGGTTGCACCGTGAAATTTTGGAAGGGATCACGTATTTATAGGCATAAGGAGCTAGGAGAGTCCAAACGAGGTGCGGTTTTCGGCCACGCGATCGTGATCGAACGACCGAGATGATAGAGCAGAGTTAGGTGGGTTTTGGGCCAAATTGGAGGGGTGTTGGGCTGCAACACACACGAGGCCTTTTCGGTCCCTCGGTTACCCGTTGGAGTATCAAACGAAGTCCAAATGATACGAAACTTGACAGGCGGTCTACCGGTGATAAACCAAGGCCGCTTGGCAAGTCTCGGTCCAATCCGGAAATGTTTAATGCCCACACACAAAAGAAAGGTAGAAATGACCACCGGAGAAGAACGGAACGCCGGATTGCAAAACGGACAACGGGGAAAAAGCTCGGATGCATTAGACGAACACGTATGCAAATGAAATGCGCATGATGACATGATATGCAGTGCATGGCACGCAAGGAAATGACAAAGCAACAACAGCGAATAACTGAACGACACCTGGCATATCGGTCTCGGGGCGTTACACCATGTCTGTACATGCTAGGCTCGTCAAGTTAACCCTAAGTGTTTTGCATGTGTAAAACTGTCTTACACCCGTTGTATGTGAACGTAAGGATCTATCACACCCGATCATCACGCGGTGCTTCGAAACGACGAACTTTAGCAACGGTGCACAGTTAGGGGAGAACACTTCTTGAAATTGTTGTAAGGGATCATCTTATTTACTACCGTCGTTCTAAGTAAACAAGATGCAAAACATGATAAAACATCAAATGCAATCAAATAATAATAGTGACATGATATGGCCAATATCACATAGCTCCTTTGATCTCCATCTTGGGGCTCCATGATCATCTTGTCACTGGCATGACACCATGATCTCCATCATCATGATCTCTATCATTGTGTCTCCATGAAGTTGCTCGCCAACTATTACTTCTACTACTATGGCTAACGCGTTTAGCAATAAAGTAAAGTAATTTACATGGCGTTTCTCAATGACACGCAGGTCATACAAAAAATAAAGACAACTCCTATGGCTCCTACCGGTTGTCATACTCATCGACATGCAAGTCGTGATTCCTATTACAATAGTATGAACATCTCATACATCACATATAGATCATTCATCATTCATCACAACTTTGGCCATATCATATCACAAAGCACTTGCTGCAAAAACAAGTTAGACGTCCTCTAATTGTTGTTTGCAAGTTTTACGTGGCTGAAACAGGGTTCTAGCAAGAATGTTTTCTTACCTACGTGAAAGCCACAACGTGATTTGTCAACTTCTATTTACCCTTCATAAGGACCCTTTTCATCGAATCCGCTCCAACTAAAGTAGGAGAGACAGACACCCGCCAGCCACCTTATGCAACTTGTGCATGTTAGTCGGTGGAACCGGTCTCACGTAAGCGTATGTGTAAGGTTGGTCCGGGCCGCTTCATCCCACAATACCGTTGAAGCAAGATAAGACTAGTAGCGGCAAGAAAGTTGACAACATCTACGCCCACAACAAATTGTGTTCTACTCGCGCAAGAAGAACTACGCATAGACCTAGCTCATGATGCCACTGTTGGGGAACGTTGCAGAAAACAAAATTTTTCCTACGGTTTCACCAAGATCCATCTATGAGTTCATCTAGCAACGAGTGATCAGATGCATCTACATACCTTTGTAGATCGCGTGCGGAAGCGTTCAAAGAACGGGGATGAGGTAGTCGTACACGACGTGATCCAAATCACCGGAGATCCTAGCACCGAACGGATGGCACCTCCGCGTTCAACACACGTACAGTCAGCGTGACGTCTCCTCCTTCTTGATCCAGCAAGGGGAAAGGAGATATTGATGAAGATCCAGCAGCACGACGGCGTGGTGGTGGATGCAGGGCGTCACAGAAGCAGGGCTTCGCCTTATACTACGAGAGAGAGAGGTGTAGCAGGGGAGAGGGAGGCGCCAGGACTCAGGGTGCGGCTGCCCCCTCCCTCCCCCTCATATATATAGGCTCCCCTAGGGGGAGCGCCAGCCCTAGGAGATTGGATCTCCTAGGGGGGGCGGCGGCCAGGGCTGGAGTGGCCCCCAAGCCAAGGTGGGGCGCCCCCCCCACCCCTAGGGTTTCAACCCTAGGCGCATGGGGTGGGCCTAGGGGGTGCACCAGCCCACTATGGGCTGGTTCCCTCCCACTTTGGCCCATGGGGCCCTCCGGGATGGGTGGCCCCACCCGATGGACCCCCGGGACCCTTCCGGTGGTCCCGGTACAATACCGGTGACCCCGAAACTTGTCCCGATGGCCGAAACAGCACTTCCTATATATAATTCTTTACCTCCGGACCATTCCGGAACTCCTCGTGACGTCTGGGATCTCATCCGGGACCCCGAATAACATTCGGGTTACTGCATATACATATCTTCACAACCCTAGCATCACCGAACCTTAAGTGTGTAGACCCTACGGGTTCGGGAGACAAGCAGACATGACCGAGACGACTCTCCGGTCAATAACCAACAGCGGGATTTGGATACCCATGTTAGCTCCCACATACTCCACGATGATCTCATCGGATGAACCACGATGTCGAGGATTTAAGCAACCCCGTATACAATTCCCTTTGTCAATCGGTATGTTACTTGCCCGAGGTTCGATCGTCGGTATCCCAATACCTTGTTCAATCTCGTTACCGGCAAGTCACTTTACTCGTACCGTAATGCATGATCCCGTGATCAACCACTTGGTCACTTCGAGCTCATTATGATGACGCATTACCGAGTGGGCCCAGTGATACCTCTCCGTCATACGGAGTGACAAATCCTAGTCTCGATCCGTGTCAACCCAACAGACACTTTCAGAGATACCTGTAGTGCACCTTTATAGTCACCTAGTTACGTTGTGACATTTGGTACACCCAAAGCACTCCTACGGTATCCGGGAGTTACACGATCTCATGGTCAAAGGAAAAGATACTTGACATTAGAAAAGCTCTAGCAAACGAACTACACGATCTTGTGCTATGCTTAGGATTGGGTCTTGTCCATCACATCATTCTCCTAATGATGTGATCCCGTTATCAATGACATCCAATGTCCATAGCCAGGAAACCATGACTATTTGTTGATCAACGAGCTAGTCAACTAGAGGCTTACTAGGGACATATTATGGTCTATGTATTCACACGTGTATTACGATTTCCGGATAATACAGTTATAGCATGAATAAAGACAATTATCATGAACAAAGAAATATAATAATAATACTTTTATTATTGCCTCTAGGGCATATTTCCAACAGATGGTGCGCACGGCAGTCCTCTAACATCTTCATTGCATCTTTGACTTCAAGTCAGAGCTGAGCTGAAGCAAGCCTTTCCGCTTTAAGTCGAGACTGAAGAAGTCGAACTGATTGAGGCAGCGACTGCACAGAGGTTGTCTCACACCTGCTGGTGAGTAGCTTCAACTCACTGTCTTCATCAAGACAGGACCTTGGGGTCATCTCGCTGTCCTCAAGATGGTTTGGCTCACTATCTTCCCTAAAGTTCTGCCTGGCGTAAGAGATACGAGTCTGAAAGAGAAACAACGAGACACGTAACAGGTTTCACAATTATATAAGAAAATAAATGGATCTGTTCTGCATAAGGAACATGTTTTTACAACTACAATTTGAAACTGGTAGTTGTTGCAAACATCCAATCAGATGTAAACAGCAAAGCAAACAACAGTGGAGGAAATGATGCCTATCCAAATCTATACTAGAACAAAGTTTGAAGGCTTGAGAAGGATGAACTTACATTACATGTTAACACAGGCTGGACAAAGCCCTTCTCCAAGTTAATGGAAGAATAATTCAATAAATTCCCCAAAGAAAATTCTTTATAAGCGTTGCCATTATTCTACATTTTGCAAAGAGTGAATATAGATCAAATAATATTGGAAGAAACAAAGGATAATGAAGCTCAGGTGCAGACTGATGATACATAATCAAATAGCAATTAATTAAGTACATCGTTACAAGGCAAACGGGAGAGAGGTACTGACAAGAGCAATGCAGAGCCCATTATTGTTTTGAGATCGTATGATCCTTTGAGCAAGGAGATTCATCTGAAATTAGTTTTCATACAAGAGAGAAGTTAAGGCACAAGCAGAAATTTAGGAGTTCAAATTTTGAATTGATATCATAGAAAGTACCTGACGCTGGGCTCCCAGCAGTTCTAATAGGGGTTTGGCCACTGGAGTAGGGGTAAAGTGTGGTACAGTTGGGCCTGTGTTTTCTGTGGCTGCTGATCTATCTGATTTAACAGGTATCACTACCTTTTCCAAATACCTAGTTTGTACTCCTTGGCGACCTGCACTCACCCTCTTCCTTTTGGACACCTATTACGGAAGAACAACATTTGACTGGAAAAACATAGTGTAACGACACATGGAATAGGTACAGAAAATGGATAGGCATGGCATATACTCATATATGATGCTTAAACTAAGCAGATGGTGTAACAAAGTAGAAGTAATGCAAGAGGTCAGAAGCAAAATATGTGTGACCAATACAACTTTGCAAAGTTAGAGCAAGCACCTTGATGGGTGAATAAGATAGGCCATCTCCACCATGCCAAGTTTGTTAGGCAGTGGATCATTCCGCAATATTCCTCTCGTGCGCCCATTCTCATATTCATTTTGATAATGTTCAATATCTGACATGCATGAAAACATAAAAACAAGTGAGATTTTCTTTGTAATGCAGAAGTGATTCTAATCCAATACTGCCTCCCTGTAAACCCCTTTGTGCTATCTCTGCAATTCTTTTAAAAGATGCCATGCATGCTGTAATTTGTTGTGTGCATTAATATAATGTGGCCTACTACTCAAAATATGAGAGCTCCAGAAGTGATGACACTTCGTAGATGATAGCTTCAACATATAGTAAAGAAGAACAAGTCGACCTGACCTGACAGATTCAAAATATACTAAGGGAGAACAACTTGACCTGACCAGTCGACCGCAAAGAGAAGAGTATCATCTTAAAGAAGAGCAGAAGAGCAAGCAGATTGAAGATATTACAAGTCTTTTAATACAATGTCGGTTGGCCACCCATGATGAACGAGAGCGCATAGAGAAATACTATTCTTTCCGGTCTCTCCATATGTGGCTCACATGCATTTCGAAACTAAAGTAGGAACATTTAGCTAACCAATTAAACATCTCTCAGTTTTACTAATATCAGCAATAATATCAGATATGAATTTGTACAACTAAGCTTGTTTAGCTCAATGGGTGGAGCAGTGCTATTACGACACGAACCACGTAGGCTGATTGTGGTCATCATAAAATGGGGAAAGCATAAACATGATGAGTACAGTGTTGACCGTGGCAGTGGGATGGCAGATCTGAAGCTGCAAACCGCGCAAAGGGTAGTTAGCAACCGATGTTTGCTTTGAAACAACAACTAAGATTTGGTATGGACAAGAAAGTATGGTCAACAAGTGACAAAGAAATGCAATTATGCTGTCGCTCTATATGTCGCGACATGCATTTGGAAACTCAAGTGGGACCTTTAGCTAACCAATTAAATGTGTCGGTTAACTAATATCAGTATCATATCACAATCATATTTGAACAACTAAGCTTTCGAATTCTGAGTGTTGTGTTGTTTAGCTTGAAGGGTGGAGTAATGCTAGTACGACAGAAAGCACCTACGCAGATCATAGTAGAGTAGATAAAAGGGGAAAACCCTAAGCATCAAGAGAAAAATCAGGAAAGTGGAACTAGCTGGACCAGTGGGTGGCGCACATGCTTTTTGAAACGAATATAGGAACATTAGGTGACCAATTAAACGTTCTCTATTTTAGTGATATGAGCATCATATCAGATTCGTATTTCAACACATAAGCTTTGGGTTGAGGTCTTGAGGAGCAGTGCTAGCACGACACGAAGCACCTACGATGATGGTAGTGAATATAAAGGGAGGAAACCATAAGCTTTATGAGTATAGTGCCTGTGCCATGGCGGATCTGAAGGTGCAAACCAGACAAAGCTACTTCGCAACTGATGTTTGCTTTCAACTAGCCACTACGATTTGGTACGGACAAGAAAAGTACGATAAACAAATTACGATCTATTTTCTGGGTGAGATCAATAACTTAAGCACATATGGAAGAGTACCACCTCTCTTGCGATGCCATGTAGGCCTATGCTGATACGTTGAGGGTGCTGCGGGTGCGATGGCTGTCGGCGGTGGGGAAGAAGACTTTAGACGGTAGACGGCCGGGTCGGGGGATATATCCTGTTGCCGTGGACGAGGCGGTCATAGGAGCGGCAACGGCAAGGTGGACGACGACACCGATGAAGCAAGAGGAGGCGATGAAAGGATGCTGGTCCAGCGCCGTGGATGAGAGACGTCCATCTCTTGGAGTGGACGACGGGGTAGGGGTAGCGGCTCCGGCAAGGTGGAGGATGGGGTGGTGGACGGAGGAGGCTGGCCGCAGTGCGGAGGCTGTCGTGCCGCCGATGGTGTATGAATGGGGAAATGGAGGGGAGGGGGTCTCAAACTTTGGGACGCGCTTCTCTGAAATGGGGGAAAGTTACGAACTTATCCCCCATTTAAAATTTCGGACATCGCGTCGGTTGGGGATAGGACGGTAATCTCGCATCTCCCAAATACTTGCTGGTAACTATTTCGGGCGAGGAGAGGGTGTTTTGCCGCCCACGGTTGGCGCCCACGGTGTATGAACGGGGCTGACAGGTAGGGCGGTTGTGTCACGTCTGATGGAAGTTACACATCTACCCCTATTTAAAATATTAGCCTACATCGATTTCGGGCGAGGAGAGGGTGTTTTGCCGCCCACGGTTGGTGCCCACGGTGTATGAACGGGGCTGACAGGTAGGGCGGTTGTGTCACGTCTGATGGAAGTTACACATCTGCCCCTATTTAAAATATTAGCCTACATCGATTTCGGGCGAGGAGAGGGTGTTTTGCCGCCCACGGTTGGTGCCCACGGTGTATGAACGGGGCTGACAGGTAGGGCGGTTGTGTCACGTCTGATGGAAGTTACACATCTGCCCCTATTTAAAATATAAGCCTACATCGATTTCGGACGAGGAGAGTTTGTTTTGCCGCCCACCGTGTATGAATGGGGAAATGGAGGAAGAAACACATGTCTTTCAGACGAGCTTGAATGAAATGTGTTTTGCCGCCCACGTTTGGCGCCCACCGTGTCTGAATGGGCTCAGAGGCCGTCGTGTCACGTCTGATTGAAGTTACTAGTCTACCCCTATCGACAGCAGTGTAAATCATGTCGATAAGGATGTCAAGTGTCAGGGGTAGACAGTAATTTCCATCTCGCAAACACTTGCTTCGAGCAGCCCACAAATTATAGTGGGTGTTTAGCCGCTTCGTTCAAAACTTGGGAGAATTAGCATTCACGTTTGCCTTGGGACCTGGCAAACTAAATTCAAATCCAATTTGTATTCGATTACGAATATCCACAGATAATTATACGTTTTGTTATTTATTTCTTCAAAACCACAACAAATATTTATTCCACCTTTATATATGATTATGATTTAGAAATGTTGTGATCTTCGAATTCAGTAGGTTGGATACACTCTGAGTCAAACAGTTATTTCATCCAATACAATATGCTCACACGACAAACAGTTCACCTTATGTCAATCATACAAATTCTGAGGATTACCTCGCCTAAAAAATTCGGATCATTACAACACATGGACAACATAGGGGGTCTTGCAACATAATCCATTCAGAGACATGACACAACATGCAAGTACAATAATCTAATGAAAATTTCAACTGGTATCTAAAGAAGAACCAGGATTATCTTGGGCTTCAGATAGCAGAAACAGCAGGACCTCCTCCGTCTTCAAATGCAACATTCTTACTTCCTCCAATTCTTGGGTTGCTTGCATAATGCGTGCCGTTAATTCCGTAATTTCTAGCCTCAAGATAAATATTACCTCATTCATGGCAGCCACACCATCTCTTTCTGCCTCTAGTAGAGCCTCAAGCACTATAATATTTGTGCTCAGACTGCTCTCCGGCGGTGTTGCCTCTGAACTGCTATCATCTGGTAACATGGATGGCGCACTGCTTCCACAAATAGATTCTGGGGTTGTACATTGTGTCCTAGTGTGAACGGCATCCTGAAAGGTTTCCGCTGGACATCAGTAAGAGATAGTTATCATATGATCCAGGCAGTAAGCTTACATGGTAAACGACGGACGAATTATTGCCGAGCATGGCAAAATATATTTAAATGGTTCAAAGCAGCATTGGCCAAAAAGAAATTAAAATGGTAAGATGAAACTAGGGATGTCAGTGGCAAATAAACAAAATCCGCCAGTCCCATCTAGTTAGTTTTTGCTACCTCCCTAGTTCATTTTCCTCAAAAAAAAACAAAAACTCTTTTGAACTATCATACCACTAGTGGACTTTAATCGGGATTAAACCGGACCCAGTTGACATCCCTAGTTGAAAGGGAGTGTACCAAGGCTATATTTAAGTTGCCAAGGCATCCAAGCAGTTGAAATAATCTGAGAAAGCACTTAACAATGTGGCCTCATATAAACTACGAAGATAGTCTTGTGATGAAGTTCAAAGGAAAAGTTAAGGACTCAATGAACTAGGCATGCATTTCTTTACAATAGTATAGCAGCCACTGCTGACATATTGGCCAACTCAGGTATAGCGTAACAACAAATAAGCATTCGAATCAAGCAATACAACAAAGCAGACAACTGAACTATTTGTAATTCGGTAGGATTAGACGTTGAGGGCACAAGCCAAGAAAGCAGCCCACTCGCATTACATTTCACATGTACTAAAACACACTGGCTTACCATATGTTGCTGTGAAGCCTAGCTGCTGTTGCAATGTTCTTTGAAGATATCGTCGGCATCCCGTGGTTGCAAATCTAGTTGTTGTAGTTTATTCTGCACCATCTATTTAGGTAAAATTAATTTTAATCGCATGCACTGGTCCGAATTGATCATCAATGGTTCATCTAAACTAATGAAAGAAGGGTGTGTGCATACACGACAATACTCCCTCCGATTCTTTTTACTTTGCGTATAACTTTTTCTCAGTTTTCTCATATTAGTCTGCGCGTTGCCGATTCCTAGCGCTGGTTTCCTTTTGTGCCCCGCCCCATCCGCCTCTGCCCTAATTAATTGGCAAATTAGTCCAGAAAAATTAAACCAGTGCCCTCCTTGGTATGCGGGTTAAGAGTTATGCGCAGAGTAAATAGAATCGGAGGGAGTATATCTGCTTCCCTCTATTTTTATGCTTGTTCGAGGTGCCAGCCCCAAAAGAACAAATATTTTGCTTGATGGGGTTGGCAGCTCCATAATTAATAGAAGCATCAAATTAGTCATGCAACTTGGGAAGATCAAGAACACACAAACAAGTAATTAACAGAGGCTCGGAGCAGTGATGTAATAGCTAGCATCAGAAAATGTAGGGTAAAACGAACAAAAAGCAGCGGAACCACATGCTAGTTTGCTGATGTGTAATTAAGCATATAGAACATTAAGCAGTCTGATGGAACCAACAGGTGGCATCAGAACAAAACTAAAGCATATTAACTATATGTGCACTGGTATGTAATTTAGCACATGTAACATGTTCACTGCCAGAAGTATGGCCCTACAGGTGCAAGCAGAATAACGCGTCTCATGAAAAACTGAATGATGCCCTGAAGAAATTCAAAGGTGCGGTGCTTATGCTAGGAAAGTGAACGTAGGCGCCGACCGTTGGATAATAGTACCTGATTCTCGGCGGCGTATGGGTATCGTTGTCATACTTGATAGCTAAGGATCGTCGATGGTGCTCGTGTTGCGGTTGAGTTTGGGCCGGCTGTCGCCGTCGCTGAAGCGGCTCCGGTGCTACGGTTGCGGCGCCTGTCGACATACAAGAAAGCTCATCTGTGGTAAGTGAACAGTTGCACGATAAAGAGAAAAACCGAAGGAGTACAAATCGAAATAACCTGATGAGGCTACGGTGTCGGTAAAGCAGTGCCGGTGGAGTTGAATATGGCGTCCGTGGAGCGGGTCCGGTCCAGTGGACGAAGGTTTCGGCGGGCGCGTTGTATAGTGCTTTCAGTGAGGCGGATCTGTTGCGGCGGACGAGGGCTTGTATGAAGGGCCAGCGAAGGGGCGGACGAGGGAGTCAGTGAAGGGCCTACGCTGTGGTGGACGAGGGTGCCGGTTAAGCAGATCCGGTGCGGTGGACCATGATGGCAGTCAAGGAGATCTGGAGCGGTGGACAAGCCAGTCGCTGAAGCAGCTCCGGTGAAGTGGTGGGTTGGCAGTTGGGGGTTCCAAGGTGCGGAAGGTAGATCCGGCGGGGTGTGAGGTCCACCGCTCCGGTGGAGGACTAGATTCGGCGGCTTGCCGTGGTTGGGGGGGTCAGGGAGGGGCTCTGGGTAAGAATGTTGGGGGCAAAGAGGGGAAAACAATGGAGTTACCAAAGCAGCCCTTTTCCATTCATGTGGCAGGGGTAAAACGGGAATATCGCATGGCTAAACTTTCGGGCGCGTGATATTTCGATGTGAGCGGGAAGTTTGAAAGCTTTTGGCGCCTAAAATTATAAGTATTCTGCTCTCGTACGGCCGACTATGATATCATGGCCGACAATTTGTTTGTTTTGCACGCAAAAAGATGTGCAAGTTTTGAAAATCAATGTCTCCAACTCGAAACTTAGATTGTCCATTCAATTCAAATATGGGTCATTGAGCTACTACAAGCAAATACCATCATACAGTCCAATTCAAATGAAATTCCAAATGTGTTTATCCTAAATATGATGACAAAAGCAAAAATGTGTATGTGTATGAATAAAGTGGATGATTATAAAGTTTGAACATGCCCGCATGTGTATATATCTAGGTTTGATATATGAATTTGAAATCACGAAATCCCGGCTCAAAAAATGTACCTCCTTTTAAATGAATTACAAAAGCTAATGATGGAGTCGAATTCCAAAATTCCAATCTTAGGTTTCTAATTCTGGTACATCAAGGTATATCACGCATGTTCAAAAGTATCGTTATCTCATAGTACAAACTGTGAAAAAAATTGATCAACCATGAGTGCACAATATCTCAATTATGCTAAAGTCCCTCAAATATAGACACCTCACTCTTTATCTGAAGGCAACCCCCCTCACCACACACACACAGAGAGAAGTCGTTCTCTCCCCAAAACACCAACACACGAGCACATTAACACCCCTCTCTCTTGTAAAGTCCGGACCCCAACATAGGTCTCTATCACTTTGTCTCTCGGGCATGCACACATCTCTTCCCTCACTCTCTAGGTCTACCGCTATCTCTCTTACCCAAGCACACGCACTATGTAGAGTGTATATTTCCCATACACACAAAACGTCACCCCCAAACGTCTATCTTCCTAGTTATGTGGTTCTCGCGCACTCACCTTACACACCACCCCCACTGCAAACAAGCACACTTTGTCTCCTTGTGCACCACTCTCCTCTTTCTATCTCTCCCACATGCGGACCCGCCCCAGCTCCTTCCCTTTATACATATATTTCGTGACTCTTTGCATAGCTCCCTAATGTATAATCGTTCTCGATTTCGCACATTGTTCTCTACACCATCTATTCTAGCTCTCTCATGAAGTCCCTATCACACACACGATGACTCTCTTCCCTTGCGTCTCCGTTCATAGGCCAATTTCGGACAACATCAACATTGTCTCCCTATCTATACGCCATTTATGGACACAAATGACCCCTCTCGCCCCCTCTCTTCCTCTCTCTCTCTCTCTCCGGTGCTAGCTCTCTCTTTCTCTCGCTCTCACACCCCTCTCCCCACACACACTCGATGTCTCTTCCAAATAGTCTGCTCCCCCCGCCCGCACCCGTGCTATCTCGCTACTACACATGTCACATCATTCCCCTTCCCTTATACTAGGTTTACATCATCAGTGGTCTCTCTACTCCACATACACTCTCTCCCTCTCACACACAAATGCGTGCACAAACACACGCAGACACGCACAAACACCCATTTACCTGGATCCTCATCTCTCGTCATGTCTGCATGTGTATCTCACACACTCACTCTCTAATTATGTATATGTGTCTCCACGTTACACAACACAAAGCCCCATGTACATGTCTCTCTCTATCCTCCACACACATAGACACAAAGAATCTGTTATCATTGCCTCAGTCTCTAACATATCACACATGCACACAATCTCTCTCTCTCTCGCAAACACGCTCAACAAGGGTTTCCCCGTGAATAACTTACCGTCTATTCATGAACAGTCGTGGCAGTACGGTGAACACGAGACGTGAAAAAGAATAAATCTACATGTTCTTAGACCACCTAGTATGACTACTAGGACTAGAGCAAGCCAAAAAGTGTGCCGCCGTCACCCCCTCCTTGTCGGCGACGGGAAAATCTTCGTTTTACATAGTTGAGAAGTCATTGTGCTAAGGCCCCACATGCCGAGGCGTTGAATAGAATGTAGATGCTAGTTTACGGAAGCAAGTATCGATAATACATTTGTATCTCCATACTTATATTTATTCTCTTATAAAAAAAACCGAGTTGGTGATGATGTACGTGTGCCATCTTGCAATATAGACCGTCCGATCTATATCTGACGGATGGAAATTAAACTAAAAGATACCCGCACCCCTCTCCACATTTGAAGACAAGGCCTTCCCTCGTTCGTCCTTATCTCCAACAAACCTCATTGTTGAGCAATTAAGAAAGGAAGCCTCTGGAACAAACTGGCCTGGTGGCCGCTACCGGCATCGTCAATCCCCATGCCTCCGCTCAGTTCGACCACCAACCACCACCAGACCCCACTCCTCTTCACCTTATCTCATATTTCTCGAGATATCATTAGTTTTTACACATGGGATTACTCCCGCAAGGGTCAATCACAACAAGTGTTTTATAGAAAAATGCATCTTCATGTTCCGTGCAATGCACGGATCTTGCTAGTACTCCTACACAAGACTAAGTTGGTGATGCTGGTGTGTCTACCATCCATCGTTTCTGACCATTAGATCTACATCTAACGATTGTGAGGTAAGTTATTGCCTTTTCTCACCAACATCCCACTTGTCTACCAATTTACAGAAACCCCATAATCAGTATCTTAAAACCAACCACATCCCTCCCTGACCTCACCAAAACAGCCCAAGGAATATATTCTGATTGAAACATAATATATCTCTAGTGACATATGTATATCAAAATTAGAGTGTTTTGTACCAAGTTTGTGAATAAGTATTATTCTAATTATGATTCGTTGCAACGGACATGAACATTGCTAGTATTTCCAACCATGCATTTCTTTTCCTAGTATTCCATAGTTTCGAGTTTTCCATCAAGATATTAGTCACTCATGGTTGATATTTACTTTCAATCATGTACACATATGCACTATGTAACTAACCTTGCTTATTGGCTTCCAAAGCTTAAGTTTCACTCCTACTTACAATACGTAGAGTACTTAACAAAAAACTACCACTTTCAACCAGCCCTAGGAGGAATCTATTGTACAAAAAATAGCAAAAACATACCCAAAATTTCTTAATCCACGCCAAAAGCTACCTAGTACTCCTACCGATTAGGTTAGTTTAAACCCATTTATGACAGGGTTGGCCCACATGTCCGTGCTGATGAGACAGCTTAAACCAACACATTTTGTTTGACCGTTGACACGAGGGACCCACATCTGACCTTCTATCCTGTTATTCCCCCTCAAATCATTATTTTTCCTGAACATTACTTCAAACAATACTGATGCGTGTTCTTCGGTGGCGCCGGTGATGAGCGAGTTGGCCGCCGCTCCGCCGGACGGGCCGGACGCCGCGCTGGCCTCCGCACGGGTTGGCAGGCTGGCCCGAGCGTGACTCACGAGCGAGCAAGCCGCCGCGCTAGCCTTCGCTCGAGCTAGATGGCTGGCCTTAGCGCGGCGCGCGCGAGCAAGCCGCCGCGCTGCCTTGCCAATCTAGCTAGCAAACCTTGCAGACAAGCAGCTGGACGGAGCTATCTTGGCTAGCTAGCGGCCGCGAGCACTGGACGGAGCTGGCATCCGGGCTGCCGCAACATGGGTTCCGCACCGCCGACGGTTTTGACCTCGCCTTCTGCCGGCGGCTGTAGCTGCGTCCCATGGCCGAGGATGACTAGGTGGACGGGCCGGAGGTAGGAGGTCACTCGAGGATTTTTGTTGGTAAGAGCATGTGCAATGGTTGATAAGGTAGTCTTATCTTAAGTCTGCCACGTATGCAAGTGGTAGTAGTTTCTTGGCATTTTAGTGGTTTCTTGCATTATTAGAGCAAGTACAATAGAGCTGAGTCAGCGGGCTATAAGAAATAAACTACTACTACATGTTGGCTATAAGATGGGCTATAGATGACATGGCACTGGCTTAGAGCCAGCAGCTGGCTATACTATTAACCATGCTCTTAGGGGTTTCTTGTAAGGAACAATGTACGTACTACTAGCGACAAAAGGCGATTCTAGGTTGTGTTGTACTCCAACGAGTACTACTAGTGGTCGCAGGAGTGTATACCTCGTTTTGTGGGTTCGATCCCGGCCGAACGCACGGCGGCCTTTAAAAAAAATAGTACTACTACACTTCGCTGCGAGCCAATATTTTACACGGGTAGTTTGAGTTTTGAAGTCAGACGGACGTGCGGCCCCACAATCTGGGTGCACTAGACAGCCTAGCCATGTGAACGGGTTTTCCTTCCCAGCATCCCGTGGCTCGCTTGCTCGCCCTAGCCGCACCTCGCTTGCAGCTTCCAGCTAGTAGCATATTTAAACTAGCGCCTCCCAATTAGGCCCGAGGAGCCGGAAAAGCCTGGCGGGGCATTGGGAACTGTGCAATATGGCTCTGTACATAAAGTGCTCTACTACTACTCTGTAGCTTGTGGCGTTGCATGCATGGACTTCACTCCATTATCGGCTCTATTATAAAAGAAATTCCTCTTACCGTGTTTTTTTTGAAATGGAGGCAAAAGCTTTGCTTCATCTCATTCATAAAGAAGGAACTACTAACAAAGTTCGACGAGATCCATTATACCTCCACAAATGGAAGCGAAAAGCCTAGTCTCGATGTATCAAATAACTCAAATGTTCTGCCCCCGCAGTAACCGTCGCTGATAAATAGGCTGCTAGTGTGTGCGTGAGAGGAGCGGCTGAGTAGGCCAGCTACGTGAGAGGAGCGGCTGAATAGAGCACCGAGAGTACCCACTAGGCCACTACGCAGGTGTACTTCCCCTGCATTGATAGTACATCGATGGTTCTAGAGAACAGTAGTACCATCCACTTCCAACTGTAGCTCCTTGGCCCTGAGATTCAATAGTTCAAAACTGGTGCACTATACTAGACTAGACTAGACTAGAAGTACAGTACATCGCACTACTAGTTGAGAAAAGTAGTACTAGTACTGCTACAGTACGAGTACGTACTCCTCCGTCACATAATGTAAGACGTTTTTTGACACTAGTTGGCGTGTACAAAAAATGGCAAAAACATACCCAAAATTTCTTAATCCACACCAAAAACTACTACCTAGTGCCAAAAATTTCTTACTACTAGTTGGCATGTTGGTTGCATATTTTACTCATTCGAGGACATCCACTTGTTGTTTCGATTGTTTGGCTTTATTTCCTCTTGCCAAGTGGATGGACAAGAATGCCTAAGAACCTCCTCTAGCTATCTATGCTTTTCTCGTCTCAAACTCTATTCATGCTGCATCACAAAATTTGATCAAGTCAGATTCGAACCACTCTGTGTGAGGAGCGCTCGGAGTCCCCGATTCGTCATAGACTTAAACTTCCAAAACCTCTTTATGATTCTCGGTCTGACCGACACCCCACTTTCGGTCCTACCGAGATCATTAAGTTGATCTAGGTTTTGGATCTCGGTGCAACCGATTTGAACCTTTCGGTCACAACGAGTTTCAGTAACTGCTTGCAGTTATGAATCTCGGTGCCGCCGAGTTGTTCCACTCGGTCACACCGACAGGGTCGGGCTATATATAGTCACGGGCAAAAATTTGGAAATTTCTCCAAACCCCTTCGCCCGCGCGATAGCCTGCTCTGCCAACGTGGTCTCCGGATCGTCTCCTCGCCGCCAGCCGCCTCCAGTCGCTGGTCTCCGTCGCCATCAACGGGAATTCTACCCCACCGTTGCCGCCGTAGCGAGTCTCCGCCGAACTAGGGTATGGACTCGATCTTTGTGCTATTCTCCAATCCGATTCTTAGCACATTGTGATCATCATGATTCTTGCCACCATTGAAACACTCCTATCCAGTCAATGCGCTCATAGATTAGGTTTAATTCGAAAATTTTAGGGTTAAGTTTCCGCCAAAACCATCTCGGACCCACCGAGTTGAAAAACTCGGTCCCACCGATTTGGCTTATGCCATTGCACAAGTGAGACTCGGTCTGACCGAGAATTACTTATCGGTGTGACCGATTTTGGAACTCTGTGAAACCCTAGCAGTCTCGGTGCCACCGAACTGTGACTCGGTCTGACCGAGTTCACTAGTTTAGGTGCCAAAACTGCTTCGGTATCACCGAGTTTAAAAATAGGTAGATCCGAGATGATTTCAGTGGGAAACTAAAACTAAGTTTTTGGATCATTCTTTTGCAAAACTCTCTGCATTTTGTGATGCTCATCTATTCTACCTCATCTATAAACTATTCACAGGGTCAGCAGTCAGAGTGTGCAACATGTCTGATCAGAGTGACAGCCAGAACTTGTCAGAGCAGCAAGTGCAGATGAGTGAGGGCACTAGTCCCTCCAGCTCTTCAGATGATGGCAGCAGAAGTACTCCTAGAAATTTACCAAAAGCTGCCACCAGACAAAGGAAGAAAAGAACTTCAGATTCTGAAGATGAAGATTATGTGGCAGAGGAAGAGGCCACATCAAAGAGAGTTGAGCCAGCACAGGGCACAAAGTCAGGCTTAAAGATCAAAAGGCCAGCAGGCAGGCAGCCTATGTCAAATGCTAGAGCTTCAACTGAAAAGCTTGCACCCAAAGAACCAGTTGCTGCTGAAAGCAAGAAGAGGAAGGAAAGGGTCAAGAAGGCCGTAGCCAGAGTGCTTGGAAAGGCTTCCATCATGGAAGAAGAGGAAGAAGAAGAGGTAGCTGCACTAGCACCTAAGGCACCCAAGCTGATGGGTGATGCCATAAGATCAGGGGCAGCTGCTTCCAAGGCCAAGCCAGCTCCAAAGCCAAAACCAAAGAGAAATACAAGAAGCATCCCAGCTGCTGAAAAGAACAAGGCCCCAGTGCCTGAAGCTGCAGAAGAAGAGGAAGAGAATGTTCTGAGAAAGCTCAAGCCCAAGATCCCAGACCACAACGATGCTCATCCTGTGGCTGAGGATATGAAGCTCAGGAGAGACTCAGGGCTCAGGAAGTGGAGAGAAGCAGATCCGTATGCTTCAAGGAGAAGAACTGCTGTGGATTACAGATTTCACACCAAGGAACAGCAGGACTTCTATGAGACAGTTTTGCTTGACAAGAAGCCAATAGTTTGTGACATGAGATGGGTTGATTGGGAGTACATCAAGGACAATGAAGAGCACTATCCCGGAGTGCAAGACAGCTTTAGTGCTTGTGGAGTTGCAGACTTTGTTGGGCAGAAGCTCACAAAGTGGAATGAGGAGCTTATCATGCAGTTCTACTCCACAACACACTTTTATCCAGATGGTAGGATAACTTGGATGTCTGAGGGTACGAGGTACCAATCTACAGTTGCTGAATGGGCTCAGCTGATCAATGCCCCTGAAGAGCATGAGGATGACTTGGATATCTATGCCAAGAAGAAGATGGATCATAACTCAATGTCCAATATGTACAAAGAAATTCCAAATGAAGCTCTTGAAACTTTCAAATTTGGCTCGGTGCATTATCTTCTGTCAGGGCTGCCAACTATTAATTGGGTTTTGAGGCACACTCTCTTGCCCAAGTCAGGTGATCACAAGATGATCAGAGGCCATGCAATCAATTTGCTTCATATCTTTGATGTGCCACAGAAGTTCAAGGTGATGAGCCTCATGGTAGAGACCATCAAGAGGACTGCAGCAGATCAGAAGAGGAGCTGTGGATATGCCCCACAAATTCAGGAATTAATCAACTCCAAGATGGGCACGGGCATATACTTGTTGGACAAGGAACACTTGCCCATCCGTCCAGATTTTGAGGATAATCAAGTTGTCATGACTGAGAATGAGCCATCATCTGCCCAAGCACAAGCCAAGAAGGAGAAGGCAAGGAAGGGGAAAGCTGCCAAGATGCCAACTCAAGAGGACGCATCTGAGTACTTCTTGAAAACCAAACAAGAGCATCTTGGTTACCTAATTGCATCCACCCTGCGGATTGAGAAAGGACTAGCCACCCTAACTCAGAACCAGGCAAGCTTAGAGAGGATCATGGAATAAAAGTTCTATGACTTGGATGTCAAGGTGACAGAGATTCAGACTGCCGTGGAGCAGCTCCAGGATGACATGCAGGAGAGGAGAGGCAGAACCACAACTGATGCCTTCGCCAGAGTGCCACGAGGTCTGAGGTCGTCTGCAGTGCCAGTTGTTGACCCCAGAGCCACCATGTCTGCACCAGCTACAGCCTCAGTTCCACCAGCTCCAGCGTCTACTTCAGCCTCGACTCCGACCACGTCTACAGAAGGCTTCGTCCTTGGAGTGCTCCGGACTCCACCACCACCTGAAGATCAAGCCTGAGCGTCGATCTAGCACTATGCATTTTCTAGGAACTTTTTGGTAACTTGTTGCCAAAGGGGGAGAAAATGTATAGATCATAGGCTTCGAGAGAGAGAGTGTTGCTTTTTTTTTCTCTCTTGCTTTATTTGGTGGTTTTTCAAACTTTGTTTGCTTTTGAGTGCTTGAGATACTATGCCATTATCTGTGAGACATTGATGATCATGTGTTTGATCATAAGCTACACTTAATGCTTGCTTAATGCTATTATCTTATCTATCTTATGTGATCATTCACTATTCTTGGTGATGAGTGCATGTATCTCATTCTTATCATTTTAAGCGCTCCACCAAGATGTATGTGACATGGAAGAGTAACCCATGACTCTAACTCTTTGTGCATTTGCAGTCCAAAGCAAATTTTAAATATGCACAAATTTAGGGGGAGCTCTTACTTATCACATACTTCTCAAAGCGACGATATATTTCATGCTTATTATCATTTGTCGAAGCTTTGATCTATATGTTGTCATCAATTACCAAAAAGGGGGAGATTGAAAGTGCAACTATCCCTAGGTGGTTTTGGTAATTCATAACAACATATAGCTCATTGAGCTAATGCTATTCCAAGATGACTACTTCAGGAAAGCTCAATGATTGGCATGGCATGGATGTGAAAGTGGAACCCTCAAAATGCTAAGGACAAAGGATTGGCTCAAGCTCAAAAGCTCAAGACTCTTCATTTTACATTTTAGTGATCCAAGATCACATTGAGTCTTTAGGAAAAGCCAATACTATCAAGGAGGGATGAGGTGTTGCTTAATGAGACTCTTGCTTCATGTGCTTAGTGATATGCTCCAAAACCCTCAACTACGTTCCCATATCCACATATGACCTAAACCCAAAGCCAAACTCGGTCCTACCGATTCTTTCTATCCGGCGCCACCGAGTTTCACTTGTCATAAGCCACTGCCAAACCCTAGCAAATCGGTTCTACCGATAGGGATCTCGGTCTCACCGAGATGGGATTGCAAACTCTCTGTTTCCCTTTCGTAACTTTTCGGTCTCATCGAAAGAGCGGATCGGTTGCACCGAGATTGCAATGTAAATTCAGTGTTTCCTTTTTGTAACTTTTCGGTCTCACCGAAAGAGCAAATCGGTCCCACCGAGTTTGCCTGACCAACTCTCTGGTTAGCTAATTACCAAAATCGGTCTCACCGAGTTTGTGTAATCAGTCTCACCGAGATTACGTTATGCCCAAACCCTAACCATATTGGTCCTACCAAGTTGCATGTTAGTCCCACCAAAAATCTCTAACGGTCACTAGGTTTACATTTTCGGTCCGACCGAGTTTGTTGATTCGGTCCCACCGAGATTGGAAAACTGTGTGTAACGGTTGGATTTTGTGTGGAGGCTATATATACCCCTCCACCTCCTCTTCATTCGTGGAGAGAGCCATCAGAACACATACACAATTCCAACTCATATGTTCTGAGAGAGAACCACCTACTCATGTGTTGAGACCAAGATATTCCATTCCTACCATATGAATCTTGATCTCTAGCCTTCCCCAAGTTGCTTTCCACTCAAATCTTCTTTCCACAAAATCCAAATCCTATGAGAGAGAGTTGAGTGTTGGGGAGACTATCATTTGAAGCACAAGAGCAAGGAGTTCATTACCTACACACCATTTGTTACTTCTTGGAGAGTGGTGTCTCCTAGATTGGCTAGGTGTTACTTGGGAGCCTCCGACAAGATTGTGGAGTTGAACCAAGGAGTTTGTAAGGGCAAGGAGATCGCCTACTTCGTGAAGATCTACCGCTAGTGAGGCAAGTCCTTTGTGGGCGATGGCCATGGTGGGATAGACAAGGTTGCTTCTTCGTGGACCCTTTGTGGGTGGTTGCTTCTTCATGGACCCTTCGTGGGTGGAGCCCTCCGTGGACTCGCGCAATCGTTACCCTTTGTGGGTGGAGCCCTCCGTGGACTCGCGCAACCGTTACCCTTTGTGGGTTGAAGTCTCCATCAACGTGGATGTAGGATAGCACCACCTATCCGAACCACGGGAAAAACATCCGTGTCTCCAATTGCGTTTGAATTCTCCAAACCCTTCCCTTTACATTCTTGCAAGTTGCATGCTTTACTTTCCGCTGCGAATAT